>NW_024114925.1:0-17511 GCF_003073215.2 Triticum urartu | reverse complement strand
CCTCCCGCCCTGTTTTCCCCCCCGCCGCGTCCCGCCCCCCGCCGTCACGCTAGCTGCCTCCTCTGTGCGTCCGCCTACGCGCCATTCCCCTATCGCCCAGCAGTGCTCCTAGCCAGCCTCCCCGTCTGGCCCCCGCCCAGCCGCCGATCTCGCTCCGCTGCTCGCTGACTCGCGCAGGAGCTGCTGCCTGCTACTCCACTCGGTAACTGTGTCGGCTGATGAAATTGCTTCGAGATCAAGCGGGCGATCAGCTTCAGTTGGTAGTGTAGGTGGTGGATTGCTCTGATTCTGCTTCAGGTTCTGATCCAGGGCAACTTTGGGACAGGCGCAGCCCGCAGCCGGACCCCCGAGGGTAATTCCTAATTTCTACAGTACTAGGTTCTAATCTAAACTGATGCATCATCATATATTCTAACAAAAAATAAACCCAGATGCATACTGCATTGAACGATTCGACCAAAATTGAGTTGAAATTATGTGTATGCGGGGTGGATTTACTCAGATCTACGCGTCCCGTTACTTGCATTCATGCTGTAGAATAGAAGATGAAGAGATCTGCTCTCCTTTGTATCTCCACACTATTGTTTTATATATACATACATTTTCTCATCTTGCATCTATTTTGTTGGATTGTTAACTGTTGAGTTCAAATTATATACTTATTGTGCAATCGCTTCCGTCCTGACTCCGCCACTCTATACGGCACGCCTTCAGCAGGTCGCCCCTTCTGGTTGAGCTGTGTAGCTGTGAGAGCTGCCGTGGAATCATCCCCCACGACCTCCTCGCTATGGCGACCATGCGGTGAGTTCTACTCTCCTGCACTTGGTTCATTTGTTGGTACTGCCACACATCACAGAAATGTATTTGCTCGCCACAATGTACTCAAAATTACCCCTTTATACTCAGGCCTCAAACAATCCTACTACCGCGGCGCATCGACCCCATGTTCATCATCGACGGCAATGGAGGTTCACTAGTCAACGGCAACGACATTGGCGATGGTAAACATTTCTATTGTGCCAAGTGCATGTCTGTCGTGCCATGTGCATGTATTCGGCCCTGCTTCAGCATGTGCGACCATGACTTCTGCTCGAGCTGTGTTGCCATGAAGCTACCCCACAACGTCGCCCGCCTCAAATGCACTGGGGAGAGCTCGACGGCGTCGGAGAAATATCGCGGCGTGACGATCTTGCGGTGATTTTATTTGCTTGTGCTTATTTCATTCGTTCCTACTATCACACGGTTTAACAAACTCAACTCACCCCTTTATACTCAGGCCTGAAACGGTCCAAGTACCGTCGCGCATCGACCCCATGTTCATCACCGATGGCAATGAAGGTTCACCCGTAAACGACATCAGTGACAGTAAGCGCTTCTACTGTGCCAAGTGCATGCATGTGGTGCCATGTGCATGTATGAGGTACAACTTCACCATGTGCGACCACGACTTCTGCTCAAGGTGTGGCGCCATGAAGCTGCGCCAGAACGTCGCCCGCGTCCAATGTACGGGAGAGAGCTCAACAGCGTCGGAGGAATATCGCAGCGTGACAATGTTGCAATGAGTTTTACTGCCTTGCGCTTATTTCATGCGGTCCTACTACCACATGGTGTAACGAACCCAAAATTACCCCTTTATACTCAGGCCTGAAACGGTCCAATTACCGTCGCGCATTGCCCCTTTGTCCATCACCGATGGCAATGAAGATTCACCTGTGGACAACATCACCGATGGTAAGCTCTTCTTCTGTGCCAAGTGCATGCATGTGGTGCCATGTGCATGTATAAGGTCCAACTTCACCACTTGCGACCATGACTTCTGCTCGAGGTGTGTTGGCTTGAAGCTGTGCCAGAACGTCCCTCGTGTCAAATGTACCGTGGACAACTCAACGGTGGCGGAGAGATACCACAGCATGGCGATGGTGCGGTGAGTTTTACATGCTTGCGCGTGGTTTATTCGTTCCTACTACCACATGGTGTAACGAACCCAAAATTACCCCTTTATACTCAGGACTGAAACGGTCCAAGTACCATCGCGCATCGACCCCATGTTCATCACCGATGGCAATGAAGGTTCACCCGTAAACGACATCGGTGACAGTAAGCGCTTCTACTGTGCCAAGTGCATGCATGTGGTGCCATGTGCATGTATGAGGTACAACTTCACCATGTGCGACCACGACTTCTGCTCAAGGTGTGTCGCCATGAAGCTGCGCCAGAACGTAGCCCGCGTCAAATGTACAGGAGAGAGCTCAACAGCGTCGGAGGAATATCGCAGCGTGACAATGTTGCAGTGAGTTTTACTGCCTTGCGCTTATTTCATGCGTTCCTACTACCACATGGTGTAACGAACCCAAAATTACCCCTTTATACTCAGGCCTGGAACGGTCCAATTACCATCGTGCATCAACCCCATGTTCATCACCGATGGCAATGGATGTTCACCATGTGCATGCATGTGGTGCCATGTGCATGTATGAGGTACAACTTCACCATGTGCGACCACGACTTCTGCTCAAGGTGTGTCGCCATGAAGCTGCGCCAGAACGTCGCCCGCGTCAAATGTACGGGAGAGAGCTCAACAGCGTCGGAGGAATATCGCAGCGTGACAATGTTGCAGTGAGTTTTACTGCCTTGCGCTTATTTCATGCGTTCCTACTACCACATGGTGTAACGAACCCAAAATTACCCCTTTATACTCAGGCCTGGAACGGTCCAATTACCATCGCGCATCAACCCCATGTTCATCACCGATGGCAATGGATGTTCACCCGTAAACGACATCAGTGACAGTAAGCGCTTCTACTGTGCCAAGTGCATGCATGTGGTGCCATGTGCATGTATGAGGTACAACTTCACCATGTGCGACCACGACTTCTGCTCAAGGTGTGTCGCCATGAAGCTGCGCCAGAACGTCGCCCGCGTCAAATGTACGGGAGAGAGCTCAACAGCGTCGGAGGAATATCGCAGCGTGACAATGTTGCAGTGAGTTTTACTGCCTTGCGCTTATTTTATTCGTTCCTACTACCACATGGTGTAACGAACCCAAAATTACCCCTTTATACTCAGGCCTGGAACGGTCCAATTACCATCGCGCATCAACCCCATGTTCATCACCGATGGCAATGGATGTTCACCCGTAAACGACATCAGTGACAGTAAGCGCTTCTACTGTGCCAAGTGCATGCATGTGGTGCCATGTGCATGTATAAGGTCCAACTTCACCACTTGCGACCATGACTTCTGCTCGAGGTGTGTTGGCTTGAAGCTGTGCCAGAACGTCCCTCGTGTCAAATGTACCGTGGACAACTCAACGGTGGCGGAGAGATACCACAGCATGGCGATGGTGCGGTGAGTTTTACATGCTTGCGCGTGGTTTATTCGTTCCTACTACCACATGGTGTAACGAACCCAAAATTACCCCTTTATACTCAGGCCTGGAACGGTCCAATTACCATCGCGCATCGACCCCATGTTCATCACCGATGGCAATGAAGGTTCACCCGTAAACGACATCAGTGACAGTAAGCGCTTCTACTGTGCCAAGTGCATGCATGTGGTGCCATGTGCATGTATGAGGTACAACTTCACCATGCGCGACCACGACTTCTGCTCAAGGTGTGTCGCCATGAAGCTGCGCCAGAACGTCGCCCGCGTCAAATGTACGGGAGAGAGCTCAACAGCGTCGGAGGAATATCGCAGCGTGACAATGTTGCAGTGAGTTTTACTGCCTTGCGCTTATTTCATGCGTTCCTACTACCACATGGTGTAACGAACCCAAAATTACCCCTTTATACTCAGGCCTGGAACGGTCCAATTACCATCGCGCATCAACCCCATGTTCATCACCGATGGCAATGGATGTTCACCCGTAAACGACATCAGTGACAGTAAGCGCTTCTACTGTGCCAAGTGCATGCATGTGGTGCCATGTGCATGTATGAGGTACAACTTCACCATGTGCGACCACGACTTCTGCTCAAGGTGTGTCGCCATGAAGCTGCGCCAGAACGTCGCCCGCGTCAAATGTACGGGAGAGAGCTCAACAGCGTCGGAGGAATATCGCAGCGTGACAATGTTGCAGTGAGTTTTACTGCCTTGCGCTTATTTCATGCGTTCCTACTACCACATGGTGTAACGAACCCAAAATTACCCCTTTATACTCAGGCCTGGAACGGTCCAATTACCATCGCGCATCAACCCCATGTTCATCACCGATGGCAATGGATGTTCACCCGTAAACGACATCAGTGACAGTAAGCGCTTCTACTGTGCCAAGTGCATGCATGTGGTGCCATGTGCATGTATGAGGTACAACTTCACCATGTGCGACCACGACTTCTGCTCAAGGTGTGTCGCCATGAAGCTGCGCCAGAACGTCGCCCGCGTCAAATGTACGGGAGAGAGCTCAACAGCGTCGGAGGAATATCGCAGCGTGACAATGTTGCAGTGAGTTTTACTGCCTTGCGCTTATTTCATGCGTTCCTACTACCACATGGTGTAACGAACCCAAAATTACCCCTTTATACTCAGGCCTGAAACGGTCCTAGTATCGTCGCGCATTGCCCCTTTGTCCATCACCGATGGCAATGAAGATTCACCTGTGGACAACATCACCGATGGTAAGCTCTTCTTTTGTGCCAAGTGCTTGCATGTGGTGCCATGTGCATGTATAAGGTCCAACTTCACCACTTGCGACCGTGACTTCTGCTCGAGGTGTGTTGGCTTGAAGCTGTGCCAGAACGTCCCTCGTGTCAAATGTACCGTGGACAACTCAACGGTGGCGGAGAGATACCACAGCATGGCGATGGTGCGGTGAGTTTTACATGCTTGCGCGTGGTTTATTCGTTCCTACTACCACATGGTGTAACGAACCCAAAATTACCCCTTTATACTCAGGCCTGAAACGGTCCTAGTATCGTCGCGCATTGCCCCTTTGTCCATCACCGATGGCAATGAAGATTCACCTGTGGACAACATCACCGATGGTAAGCTCTTCTTTTGTGCCAAGTGCTTGCATGTGGTGCCATGTGCATGTATAAGGTCCAACTTCACCACTTGCGACCGTGACTTCTGCTCGAGGTGTGTTGGCTTGAAGCTGTGCCAGAACGTCCCTCGTGTCAAATGTACCGTGGACAACTCAACGGTGGCGGAGAGATACCACAGCATGGCGATGGTGCGGTGAGTTTTACATGCTTGCGCGTGGTTTATTCGTTCCTACTACCACATGGTGTAACGTTCACCCGTAAACGACATCAGTGACAGTAAGCGCTTCTACTGTGCCAAGTGCATGCATGTGGTGCCATGTGCATGTATAAGGTCCAACTTCACCACTTGCGACCATGACTTCTGCTCGAGGTGTGTTGGCTTGAAGCTGTGCCAGAACGTCCCTCGTGTCAAATGTACCGTGGACAACTCAACGGTGGCGGAGAGATACCACAGCATGGCGATGGTGCGGTGAGTTTTACATGCTTGCGCGTGGTTTATTCGTTCCTACTACCACATGGTGTAACGAACCCAAAATTACCCCTTTATACTCAGGCCTGGAACGGTCCAATTACCATCGCGCATCGACCCCATGTTCATCACCGATGGCAATGAAGGTTCACCCGTAAACGACATCAGTGACAGTAAGCGCTTCTACTGTGCCAAGTGCATGCATGTGGTGCCATGTGCATGTATGAGGTACAACTTCACCATGTGCGACCACGACTTCTGCTCAAGGTGTGTCGCCATGAAGCTGCGCCAGAACGTCGCCCGCGTCAAATGTACGGGAGAGAGCTCAACAGCGTCGGAGGAATATCGCAGCGTGACAATGTTGCAGTGAGTTTTACTGCCTTGCGCTTATTTCATGCGTTCCTACTACCACATGGTGTAACGAACCCAAAATTACCCCTTTATACTCAGGCCTGGAACGGTCCAATTACCATCGCGCATCAACCCCATGTTCATCACCGATGGCAATGGATGTTCACCCGTAAACGACATCAGTGACAGTAAGCGCTTCTACTGTGCCAAGTGCATGCATGTGGTGCCATGTGCATGTATAAGGTCCAACTTCACCACTTGCGACCATGACTTCTGCTCGAGGTGTGTTGGCTTGAAGCTGTGCCAGAACGTCCCTCGTGTCAAATGTACCGTGGACAACTCAACGGTGGCGGAGAGATACCACAGCATGGCGATGGTGCGGTGAGTTTTACATGCTTGCGCGTGGTTTATTCGTTCCTACTACCACATGGTGTAACGAACCCAAAATTACCCCTTTATACTCAGGCCTGGAACGGTCCAATTACCATCGCGCATCAACCCCATGTTCATCACCGATGGCAATGGATGTTCACCCGTAAACGACATCAGTGACAGTAAGCGCTTCTACTGTGCCAAGTGCATGCATGTGGTGCCATGTGCATGTATGAGGTACAACTTCACCATGTGCGACCACGACTTCTGCTCAAGGTGTGTCGCCATGAAGCTGCGCCAGAACGTCGCCCGCGTTAAATGTACGGGAGAGAGCTCAACAGCGTCGGAGGAATATCGCAGCGTGACAATGTTGCAGTGAGTTTTACTGCCTTGCGCTTATTTCATGCGTTCCTACTACCACATGGTGTAACGAACCCAAAATTACCCCTTTATACTCAGGCCTGAAACGGTCCTAGTATCGTCGCGCATTGCCCCTTTGTCCATCACCGATGGCAATGAAGATTCACCTGTGGACAACATCACCGATGGTAAGCTCTTCTTTTGTGCCAAGTGCTTGCATGTGGTGCCATGTGCATGTATAAGGTCCAACTTCACCACTTGCGACCGTGACTTCTGCTCGAGGTGTGTTGGCTTGAAGCTGTGCCAGAACGTCCCTCGTGTCAAATGTACCGTGGACAACTCAACGGTGGCGGAGAGATACCACAGCATGGCGATGGTGCGGTGAGTTTTACATGCTTGCGCGTGGTTCATTCGTTCCTATTACCACGCAATGCAATGAACACAACATTACCTGCTTATACTCAGGCCTGAAACAGCTGTATCGTCGCGCATTGACCCTAATTTCGTTACCGGTGGCAATGAAGATTCACCACTGGTGGATGGCAACGACACCGGCGATGATAAGCACTTCTACTGTGCTAAGTGCATGCATGTAGTGCCATGTGCATGTATACGGTCCAACTTCAGGACGTGCAACCACGACTTCTGCTCTAGGTGTGTCGCCGTGAAGCTAGGCCAGAACATCGCTCACGTTGGATATTCTGAAGGTGAGGACGGTGATGATGATCTGTTCTATTGCAACATCTGCATGGAGATGGTGGCGAGGACCCTCAAGTTCAGCGTCAACTCGTGTGGCCACGTCTTCTGCTCGAGCTGTATCACCCAGTACGTCGCTGCGAAGCTGGACAACAATGTAGCTCGCGTCGAATGCCTTGACCCAGGCTGCAAGGGCGGTGTCGTTGAGCTGGAGAGGTGCCATGACATCATTCCCCCGGACCTCCTCGACAAATGGGGTTTCCTGCTGTGCGAATCTGTGCTTGGCACCAAGAGGATATACTGCCCATACAGAGAATGCTCGGCGCCTCTGCTTGCTGACAGCGAGGCCGGGGTGACTGCGGTCACGGAGGCGGAGTGCCCGCACTGCCACCGGCTTTTCTGTGTCCGGTGCGCTGTGCCATGGCATGGCGGCATCACTTGCAATGAGTTCCAGAAGCTTGGACTGGACGAGCGTGGCCCGGAGGACATCTTGCTCAGGCGTCTCGTCGGCAGGGAGGGGTGGCAGCGGTGCCCGAAGTGCCAGATGTACGTGGAGAAATCAGAAGGGTGCAATTACATCAAATGCAGGTACAGCAAACTAAACCTGAGTTAGTTTCTTCATGTCAAATTGCTCATTGGTCCCTTTGGAAATTACGATCTGACCATGAAGATCATTCACACTGAAATGATTTGAGCTCGGCCCCAGCTTGTTTGATATTAATTTGATTTTCTCCAATTGTAGGTGTGGATACAGCTTCTGCTACCGGTGTGCATCCAAGTTGTCCGCGCTAAACCATTTCTGCAACAAGTGCAAGCGCTGACGATTTATTTGGGGTGTGCAGACCTACGAATATATAGCCTCCTTGATTGTCTATATATATCTAATACTCCCTCCATCCTAAAATAGTTGTCGCTCAAATTGATGAATCCGTGGCTTGGATATTTCAATGGGCGATCCATAATTGTACAATGTATCAGAGGATTAATATTGCATATGCATTCATATGCACTTGAGCGCCGGCGGACATGAACACCTACCACACCACCACTTCTATAAGGTGCATCGACACACAAACACTCTATTAGGCCTGGGCGTTCGGTAGGTTTCTATTGTTCGGTTTTTTTATGAATTCGGTTACTCAAAGTGAAAACCGAAATAGACACAAAAAATCAACTAACCAAAAGTTAGGTTAACCGATTTTTCGGTTCGGTTTTCAGTTTTAACCGAACTATGAAGCATGTGCAGAAAACATATTTTTATTTTACAGTAGTAGAAAGAATATATAAACTCAAAACCACACTGTAAAGTGTTTCCTCGTCACGAGTTGACTGTTCTGCGCATTGTACGTATCGTACCCTGTCTTCTTAAGTAGCCAAGCTCAATATCTCATCCCCTGTAGCTAGCCGAGGTGGGACAAATCCAAGTGAAGTGACGCGATGCGCTGCCTGACAATACTATTCTGCATACTGTGGGCCTTGGCTAGTTCCATGTCACGTGGAAGGCCCACGAGAGGTACAAGGCCGTCCCTGACTCGCACATGCGGCCACGCGTAGTACGGTTCATAGCGACCTGGGCGCCGCGATTTTTGCGTGTTTGATCCCGTACTTCGGTTTGTGTTACGGTTATCGGTATAAAACCGAACTGTCCGAATTAAATTCGGTTAGTATACTTGAAAACCGAAATTTACTGTAGCATCAGTAAAAACCGAAAATTCAGTTTTTTGGGTTTCGGCATCGGTTCGGTCTTCGGTTAGTCGGTTTTTATGCCCACCCCTACACTCTATAGATGATCGATTCTGGCTTCGTCCCATGAGTCGCGCCCCTGGTTGCCGATCATGGCTCCTGATCCGGAGAGTGGAAGCTGGGAATTGGGGGAGTAGGCTGCTGTTCTTGTGGGGAAACAGAGACCATGGAACATCTTCTCTTCCTTTGCCCGCCGTCAAGTTTTACTTCTGTGTGTGGGTGAAAGTGCGAAGAACATTTTTTTTTCTGAAATGAAGGTGGTGTCGGTGTCGGTGATAAACAACCAGTAGCGTGCCATGTCCTGAGTGATCATGGTTCTGTTCATTCTCCTTTCGAAACGACACCGTTGCCTCTCCAAGGTCACAGACTCGAGCCATTGTGCCTGTTTGCAAGTCAAAGTGGCCCGCTATTGCGCAAAGACGCATAAAGAGGCCCTTCTCCTTGCTTGAGGTCGAGGCGCTCGTGGAAGCTGTCGAATAGCTTGGAGCAAGAAGGTTCAGGTGGCCTCTTGAACAACAAAGGTTCAGGTTGCAGCAAAGATGTTCTCATTATGTTGCCTCTTGGTCTGTTAGGTTCAGGTGGAGAGACGTTGAAATGCCCACGTTCGACAATATGATCTGAAGGTAATTCAGTAACCACAGCCTAAAAACTGCTGCTATTGCATTGCTGATTGCCTACTGTCAGCTACTTCTCTCTACAGAGAACATAGATTTCAGGACAAGGCTGCTCCTCCAGTTGCTGAAGACACTCATCTCTGCCTTGCCTGCCTAGAGAGGAAAACTGTTACTCTGTAAAAAAATGTTTAAAGGATGTTAACAAATTTCTGTGTTTATTCCAAGCTCACAGGTCATTTTACTTTTCTATTCTTCTCTGTTTGGTGCTCAGGCCAGGTGCTCACTTTTCCTCTGTTGATTTTGACAGCCCTTGTAAATGATTTTCTAAACTATTTGGAATGCTTCGGAATTTACCAGATGTTCATATAAAAACGATTCAACATTCCAGCTGTTGCACATCTATCCTATTAATTATTTGTTATTACTCTGTCTTGCATTGGAATTAGTTTTTTTCATTTAGAGATTAGATTTGATAATTGAAACCAGTATTTTTTTTGACGAAACTGTATTTTTTTGGCGAGAAATGGTAATCTGATAGTAAAAAAAAAGGACACAAGTTTTTTCTAGAAAAAATACTAGGACGAGTGATGTCGGCCCAGTTATATTTTGTTGGCGACAGGCTGAACTAGCTATAGCCCAGTGGATAAGGCCCATTAGCCCAACAACACCCTGCACTTTACCACTCCTCTCCCGAGCCGGCGGCGGCACATGAGCGCGGGCCTCGCCCAGCTGCTCCTCTCATGTCTCGCCGGCGACCACCTCCGCCGCGTCCTCCCAGTGGCACACACATGCATCGTTGTCTCGGATGCCCTCCCAGAGCTCTTCCTCACCAACCTCCCTAGTCCACCGCATCAACATTTTGTCATGAGCCTAGGAGGAAAAAAAATGATTCAACAAAAGTCTAGCAGTAGGAGGAGAGCGATTTGCAATCAATTTGAGTGAGAAATAAGGAAGTCCAGCCAGAAAGGGAAGAAACCTTTGTGTTACTCCAACCGAAAGGAAATAAAAAAAACACCAGTTCAAGCAGAAATAAATAAATGATAGGCATGTGTCCATTTATTTTCTAAATAAATAATGACAAGGAAAGGAATGGGCATTTATTTTCTAAAAAAAAGATAAGGTAGTAATAAAAAAAGACTGACGCCTCTCCACAAACTCTGACCCCCCACACACCCGGAGGCGACCTAGGGTGACAGGCCCGTGGGTTTAACCCGAGCAGAATTTATGTCATGACTGCTTTTGCCTCGGCAAGGCTGGTTCACCCTGTGCGTTCGGTTTATTTGGTTTACATGGTTCGGTTTATATGGTTTTTCGGTTTGTACGGTATTAATACTTCAATAAATACGGTATGAAATTAAAATACGGTTCGATTTCGGTATATACCAAATTATTTCGGTATGGTTTCGGTATATACCATAAAAATCAAAGTTGACGCGAATTTGAAAATGACGTAATAATAATTTGTAAATTTATGACTCAAAACACATACTATTTTACACAAATAGTATATAACTATATATATAAGTATATATGCATGCATTAATTCATCTGTTGATGGTTATGGACGTGCTTATAGCATTTTAAAAAGAGAAAAATGACTATGTTACAAGAAAATTTTACATGCTTATTAGTGAATTTGACTCATGTACAAAAAAAATGACAACTTGTATGGTTGTTCATCTCAAGAAATATAAATTTATTTTTACTTCGGTTAACCGTTATGAAAAGTTCATATTATACCAAAACCAGAAACCTTAAAAACCATAAAAATTGGTTCAGTTTATTTTTAGTATGATTTTTTGGTTCGGTTTTGAAATGCATAGGGTAAAGGCTGGTACCTGCCTTGCGTCGTCGGCGAACACGATGGACGACGCAGCGTATTTAAGCCGCGAAACAAATTCCTGCGGGGGCGATGTGGTACTAAACAAACTAAAACGGGGGCGACAAAAGAAGAAGTGACGAGCGGCGGGTCTCTCGGCCTGGGTGGGGAGTATTTCGGCCCGCTAGCACAGCCCAGCCCAGCCAATTGGTGGTGTTTGCCGTTTCAATCAATTCCAAAATAAAACGACCGTGGGCGCCGCGCAGCGCGTCCGTATCCGTCGGTGCATCCCCATCCGACTGCGCCCTCTCGCCGTAGCCGGTACATGGCCGACGGCAACTTAATTTTCACTAGCAGCATGAGGAGACGCCTATGGATCACAAGCAAGTGAGGATCAATCCTGAATGCAATTATTAACACAAGCAAAGTGCAAACCCCTGATTGAAATTATGGGCCCAGGTAATGCTGAAAATGAATCCATACAGCTCACTATACAAATTCCCTCAAAAATATGAGTCATACATCAGACAAGTAGATCAAAAGGGCACACTCTTGTTATCCTTACAACTCCCTATATATACAAATCATATAGCTACGAACTAATCCATTATGGTGCTTGCAGATCATGGCATTGGGAGTCCAAGGTGGTTGCGGACGCGGGCGGGGCGGGCCTGATCTGGGCTCACCCAAACCCGTCGCGGGCGAGCGGGGCGGCGGATCTGCGCCGGATCGGCCGTGGGGTGCAGTCTCGGGCAGAGGCTGCTGCTTGGACGCCGATGGGTGTGTTGTGGCGGCTTCGTCCTGGCATGCGTTGATTCCTGCGGTCATTTTCGGAGCGGTGTGAGGTGTGTTGGGGCGGTGCGGGCGACTGGCGGTAGTGTGGTCAGGAATTTCTGTCCTTGGCGTTTGGGTCCAGATTCTTCGGATGAAAGTCTTGCTCGATGTCGGTGATGGCAACGTTCGTGGATGTTGTTTTCCTTCTTGGAGGCATCACTGAGGAGATCTATCACCCTCCTGCCTTTGGATCCTTTCTTCGGGTGAAAACCTAGATCCGTCTTGTCGGATAGGCAATGAGGCATCTTTGGCTGCCTTACTTTGTTGGAAGCATTGCTTTGGAGAGGTTCTTGGTGGGCACACTTGGTTTGAGGTGGTCTGGATGGTCGGGGCTCCGGTGGTGTGTGGAGTCGTGATGGCGCGTTCGTCCGAGGATGGTCATTGGCCGTTGTGCGGTGGCGGTGGGCGGCAGGAGCACACTTGAGATGCTTGGTGCGGCGGACAAGTCTTTGTTAGTCCTCCTTTGGAGCGGCACATGGCTGCCCTGCTTCGGATATGTCTTGTCTCTCCAATGTCCATGACGTCGAGGAACACACTTTGCGGCGGACATGCTTGATGCGGGTGCCCTTTAATGTTGCAGTGAAGTCAAAGTCATCGGGTTGCGGGTGCGATGGATGATATAGATGACACTGCAAAGATCGGTGGGGTGCTTTTCTCTGTCATGTTTAGTTGTGCCGGCGACCTTGTATCTCTTGTGGTGTTGTTGGTCTGGGTTAGCTGTCAATCTTCTCTTTGGCTAGGCTGACGGACCTTTTTTCTGTTTTCTTTGTTTTCATCAGTTCGAACAGATAAAATGTAGCGTCAGTCGGAGCGGAAGTAAAAATGATTAACTTTACATTTTTATTTTGAGAAACACCCAAAGTCATCTCATATAAGATATTTATGGAGAAAATAGTAGATATCGCAAAGAAAGCAAAACAAGACACGAAACGATCTGTATATTGACTGCCTTCTTCCACCGTTTATTCATCCTCACTGTAGTTTAAAAAATAGACTGAACAGACAGTGAGTAAAAGGGACATCGACAACGTCATCGCCATGGAAGGTTTTGAAGACCACAATAGCCACTCCCCGCTAATAATGAGATCTAGTAGCCGCTAAAGGAACATCAGTTGAGGTAGCACCCCATGAAAACAAGCTTGCAATCCTCCAAGAGGGTTATAAAAAACGAGCCATGCCGCAAAAAAAAAAGAATGAAAGAGGTCAAAGTCTTCATGACAATAGGTAGCCAACTTGTTTCCTGGATAGACACACCAATCGCAAGATCCCAAGAGAACCAATAGATATTGCAACACCTATCCTCATAGGCCCTTCATTGAAGCCTAGCCTCATGTCATCAAGGTAAGGAGAGGTCAAAGAGACATTATTTAAACATGCAATTGTTGCCACCCGCTCTCAAATGCCGCTAGGAAAAAAACAAAGAGAACATGATCTACTAAAAATACGAAATGAAAGGAACGACTCCCCACTTCTCTAGCCGTTGGACGGAAGGGGACCGAGATGGAGGAAACAAAAAACTAGGCGATGACGGTTGCTACTATTGTTGGAGTCATGACAAATAATAGTTTGACATGAAAATGATAATTTGATGTGGGTTTGGAGGAAAAGAAAAACTAAATAGAAAAAAGAGATATTTAATGTAAAAAAGAGAAAGATCAAACTCCTCACACCAATAGGTAGCCAACTTCTTCTGTGGATAGACACACGAACTTCCAAGATCGCAGATCAGACAACACCGACCCTCATAGGCCATTCGTTGATGCCTAGCCTGGCGTCATCGAGGTTGGGAGAGGTTGAAGATACAATATTTCAATGTGTCATTGTTGCCACCACTTCGCCAATGTCGCTAGGTAAAACAAAGAGAACATGACCTGGTAAAAAAACAAAACAAAAGGTGACGAGTCCACATTTTTCTGACCATTGGTCGGAAGAGGACCAAGATGGTGGCGAGAAAAGGAAAACCTAGGCGAGGCGGTTGCTATCATTGTCGGAGTCATGACCAAGATAACTTGATAGCAGTTCGGACGAAAAGGGGGTTGCTACTATGCTCGGAGCCAAGACAAAAAATAATTTGATGTTAGTTCGGACGAAAAGAAAAATAAATTAATATAAAAAGTAATAATTTAATGTAAAAGTCACAAGGAAAAACAAATAGAACATGACATGCTAGAAAACAAAATGAAAGGGGTGATTTCACACTTTTCTGGCCGTCGGATAGAAGAGGACTGAGACGGTGCCGAGAAGAAAAAAACTAGGCGAGGCTGTTGTTACTACTTTCGGAGTCAAGACAAAAATTAATTTGATGTCACTTGGACAAAAAGATATAAATAAATAAATTCATAATTTAATGTAAAAGTCGCTAGGAAAAACAAAGGGAACATGACCTGCTAAAAAAACAAATCGAAAGGGATGAATCCATACTTTTCTGTCCATCTGACGGAAGAGGACCGAGATGGTGGCAGGAAAGAAAAACTAGACAAGGCGGTTGCTTTTTTTTTTTCGGGAGAAATAACATTGCATTACTCAATCACAACGTCTTTACAATCATAAGATGCTATTTCCACTACTTCATCTCGACCAGCTCCTAACCAAGTCAAGGTCCTGCCTTGGGTTCTAGCAAACTTAGCTAAGCAATCACTAGCTTTAAAAACTAGGCGAGGCTGTTGTTACTACTTTCGGAGTCAAGACAAAAATTAATTTGATGTCACTTGGACAAAAAGATATAAATAAATAAATTCATAATTTAATGTAAAAGTCGCTAGGAAAAACAAAGGGAACATGACCTGCTAAAAAAACAAATCGAAAGGGATGAATCCATACTTTTCTGTCCATCTGACGGAAGAGGACCGAGATGGTGGCAGGAAAGAAAAACTAGACAAGGCGGTTGCTTTTTTTTTTTCGGGAGAAATAACATTGCATTACTCAATCACAACGTCTTTACAATCATAAGATGCTATTTCCACTACTTCATCTCGACCAGCTCCTAACCAAGTCAAGGTCCTGCCTTGGGTTCTAGCAAACTTAGCTAAGCAATCACTAGCTTTATTTTGAGATCTAACTATATGAGAAATACAAGTCTTCCTTAAACCCATTAAGTGCTTAATCTCTATAACAATAGAAGAGTAACTAGACGAGGCGGTTGCTACTATTGTTGGAGTCAAGATAAAACAATCTATTTGATGTCAGTTTGGACGAAAAGAAAAAAAGTGAATAGAAAAAGTGATAAGTTAATGTAAAAGTCGCTGCGAGAAACAAAGAGAACATGACATTGCTAGAAAACCAAACGAAAGGGATTGTCCCACACTTTTGTGGCCGTCAGACGAAAGAGGAACAAGACCGTGGCCAGAAAAAAAATAACTAAGTGAGGCGGTTGCTAGTATTTCGATGTCAAGACAAAAAATAATTTGATGGCAATTTGGACAAAAAGGCGGTTACCAGGACTATCGAAATCAAGACAAAAATAAAAATTTGTTGCCAATTCACGCGAAAAGGAAAAATGGTAAATAGAAAAGGGTCGGAAGGTCCGGCCTAGTCGTGCTGCTCCGGTGACTCATGGCCGTAGGTTTCCAGCTCCTCGAAGAGCCAGGCTCGAGGCGCCTCGTTGATGCGAAGCTGCCAGAGCTCGCAGAGAGTCGTTGAGGTGATGTGCACAGTCGCCCAATGTCAAAACGTCTAGGTCCACCTCCATCACGGCCACGATGAACACACGCTTCGCCTCCAGCTGAACCTCCGCCAAGCAGTGCTCCTCCAGGAGGACTAGGTTGCACTGTTTCTCCGCCTATTTCTGAACTTGGATGGTGATGAGTGGATTTTATGCTTACCTTTTAGAGTACATTTTAGTGTCAAGATCTTTCATATCATATCCATCTAAGAACTAATTCATGTCATTAATACATAGTTTTTAGTCTTTACTAGTTTAACCAAGTTCATTGCACACATTTTTTTTTATTTAGTTTTTCCTTGTATTGTGGTCTTTGTACATATCTTTGGCATGTTCATGGACCTGGCACATCAAAATCATCAAGTTGGGGGACAAACTGAAGAAGTTCCAGGCATAAGATTTGGGCCTTATGGAGTGTTTGGTGTTTTGACATTTATTAAAGTGTCCAAATTGAAGTTCCAGGCATAAATTCAGGAATAATGCGAGCATCGGGATTTGAACCCTGGTGAGTTGGGGATACCATTGTCCCCTAACCAACTCAATAACAGGTTGATTCGCACAGTAGTATTTTTTCGAATGGTAAAAAATAGTAGTATTTGCTACTAATAAGATGCGCATGTTTCCGAACCATACTTTCTTTTCTTTTTCCTTTTTTTGTTTTTTTCTTTTCTTCCTTTTTTGATTATTTTATTTTTAAAATAATGTTTAAAGTATTCAAAAAAATTTAGCGCTCTCAAAACTAGTTCAGATTTTTTTTAATGAATCACATTTATCGAAAATAGTTTGAGGTTTCAAAATTTAGTCACAGTATATAAAAGGGACATTTACATTCCCCCATCCCCCCTAATTTTCGTCTGACCTCATATTTACCTCTAAATAAAAATAGTGTTCAACTTTGCCCCTCTTCCATCATGTGCGTTTATGGAAATACCTTTCCATGCCATTTTCATTCGCTCAAAGGCCTTTGACCGTCTAAGGGACGTTTCCTGGACATTTTTACCCTCACTGCGTATGTCACTTACATGTGGGCCACTTCATCCCTAGAAAAAAAACACTCGCTCCCTCTCACCTCTTTTTATCTCACTTACATGTGGGCCTACCAAGAAAAAAGGGAAAACTTTGTCTCACACACCTATTTCTCTGCCAACTCCGGCGAACCCGATGCCCCGACCTGCGCCCCTGCGACCGCGAGCTCCACACCAATCTCTGCGCTCTCCCCCTCCTCTCTCTCTCTCTCTCTCTCTCTCGCCCTAGTTCTCTCCCGTCTCTACCCCTCTCCCACAAGAACACCCGAGAGCCCCCAGGTTGCCGTCGTCAACCACCTCTCCAAGAAGCGCTGACGAGAATCCCTCGTCCTCTTAGCCAATGAATTCGAGTAGTGAAGGACCGGATAGGGTGCCACAATGTCATCTTCCCCGCCTCCGGCCTCGGACCGCCGCCGTTGATTTGATGCCGTTGAAGTGCCCCGCTCGATATCTGCCACTCCACGAGGATCCCGAGTTGCCGCAGAAGACGTAGGCGGCCTCCACAGCAAGCCAGTGACCTAGGGCCTCTTCCCTGCGAGCTCCGAGCCCTACCATGGCTGCCGCCGTAGTGGGGTTGGGGGG
>NW_024114924.1:0-8374 GCF_003073215.2 Triticum urartu | reverse complement strand
CGGGATATATCCCGTTCTTGCCGTCTTCCAAATCACGGTGAGAACTTGGCCTAGCTCCAAGAGATATGCATTTGCCACCATCCACAACGGCTTCATCCGCGAGACTAAGATCCTTGAACAATGGTGTCTTGTGATCCCGCCCGAATACCTTCTTGAATGCTTGGGCCTCCTTCGGTGTGAACCCCTCCTCATCAACTTCTTCATCGGGACCATCGTCATCCGAGTCCGATGCATATGCACGGGAAAAAGGGATGGATTGGTCCATTGTCTCTTGCACATGATATTGGTCGAGATCACCCACATTGTTGTCATGGAGATCAACTTCGTTGTCATCCTCCTCGTACTCATCATTATCCTCTTCAAAATCTTCATTTTGGTTGTTTGGAGTCGGGCTCAATGTTGGCCAATCTTGTTGCGTGAAATGAGGTTCACTCATTTGATCTTGGTTAATGGGTGGGGGAGTGCTAGCAACCAATGGGGAGGGGTTCCGGTTCAAGTCCAAATTCAAAGTAGACTCAACCTTTTTGGAGGCAAATAACTCAAGAGCCTTGTCTAGAGATTTGGCAACCGTCTCCTTGTATGCAACCCAACGTTGCTCGGAGTTCACACGCATTGTCTTCCAACATACGTGCATTCCAAAACCAACATTATGCCTTCCCTCGAACTCAACAACGTCACTTGGGTCCATCCAATTCAAATCCTTCCTCACTTGTTCCAAGAGCTCCGCATAGCTAGGACTACTCTCAAAGACCATGTCAAGCTCATCCGGGTCCGTCTCAACATTGCCTTTCAAAAAGGCCTCTTTATCCACATGATGAACATAAACACATGTTCTCCCCATCCCTATAATAATAAAAAACACACATATATCAGTAAGTACTTAACAAAAACATTTGCACAAAATACATATGCCCTAACATATATATGAATTAAAAACCATAACCCCCACATAACAATTACCATAACCCTAACCATAGCATAACCCTAACACCAACATCAAGCACACATAACCCTAACCCTAGCATACTATGAAAGAACCATACCAAATTAGCAAAGAAACATAACATGATTCAACACAAATTTCCAAAACCAAGCCAAAACTAGGGTTTCCCCAAAGTAGCAAGATTTGAGCAAATGTGACAATTCCTATGGATGAAAACGAGGGGATCGGAGGAGATTACCTTAAGGGAGGGGTTGGCTTTGAAATCCGGGGGTGTGGGGGGGGGGGGTGAAAGGGGAGAGAGGGTGGGGTCAGCCTAAGTGGCACACAGACTGTGCAACTCCTAAGAGACGAGCGCTGCACTTTTACACAGTGTGGCGCCCAAGCCTTAAGCGCTGCAGTGCTGTCTGTGGGGCCGCAACTGGACCAGGGATGCCACGCTGGCAGGAGGTGCGACGCCTAAGGCCGAGGCGCTGCACAGTAGTGTGCGGCGCCTAACTGCCGGGCGCCACATGAAAGGGTCACCATTGTGAAAAAAAATTCGAGAGCAGGTCAGTTTGTGATTTGATTTCGGCCTCAGGTCAAATATGTGATTTCTGCCTCATATTCATGCATTGTGCTGTGAGCAATTCGGTTTTCGTACAGCCAGGTTTTTATTGGGGCTCATAGCCGCGTATATGGAGATTCTGATATTCTGGAAATACAAGGGTAGCTGCCCTGCCTGACGGTGCAACCCTCAACGGCAACCAAGTGCTTCACGCTGCTCCTGAAAAAAGTATGCGTGTATGTATGAGGCTTGTGTCTATATTGTGTTAAAAAAAGTGTTAAAACAAGGAGCGCCTTGAAATCCAAAGGTCACGAGTCATGACACGTGAAATGTCATCAAGTATTGACACTCTGCAGGAGCAGTGTGAAGCACGTGAAATGCCATCAAGTATCCTTGAGTGAGGACTTCGAGCCTGCGACCGTCCACCCTAACCGAAGAATGTTGTGGCTCAAGGACTCGAGGATAGAGAGATGAGCAAGATTCGTGGCACAAATCAAGAGATCCTTGCTGATGTTGCACTTGATGATACCTAACTCCTGTGCAGATTTGGGTGGCCTCGATGAGATCTCCGTCGTAAGGGCCAAGAACGCGGCACCAAGATATGCGTGGGAACGTTTTTTTTTTTTGGTTTTCTGTTAATTAATTGGACAATTTTTTTCTTAATTAATGGAGGCACGAAGGGCTTCAGTTTTTTTAAATCAATCGGACAATAGATGTATCAGCTGCAGAAAACATTGCAGTGCCGTCCAATTTGACGAGGTTGAAAATTCCATAAAGATGAAGTAGACAAGCTTTGTGCTTGATTCTTTTGACAGAGCTTTGTGCTTGATGGCATGGTTCCACAACTTCTCACATGTGCGTGCATGCTTGCGTTGCACACCCATGTGTGAGAGAGGGCTAGGCCACGCCATCACCATCAACTTGAGATACAATTCATCTTCAAGTTGAGTACAACAAATGTATATGTGCCAATTTAGCAATATGTAAATTGCTACTTCTTGAATTTGAGTTGTTTTTTCTCTTGAAAAGAAAAAGGTGATGCAGCAAATTATAGATAAGTATTTTCCTTAGTTAGAGAACCAAGGTATTAATTCAGTAGGAGGTACAAGCAAGTCCTCAATTTATGCACATGCACAAACAATCAAACACTTGCACCCACGTGATAAAGGGGTTGTCAATCCCTTCACGATCAATCGCAAAGGTGAGATCTGATAAAGATAGATAAAACTAAAAGGTAACTAAATATTTTTGGATTTTTGGTTTATAGATCCGAAAATAAAAGATTGCAAAATAGTAGATCAAAAAGCAAATATGATGGAAAATAGACCCGGGGGCCATAGGTTTCACTAGAGAATTCTCTCATTAAGGCAAATAATACGGTGGGTGAACAAATTATTGTCGAGCAATTGATAGAAAAGCACCAAGTTATGACGATATCCAAGGCAATGATTATGCATATAGGGATCACGTCCGTGTCAAGTAGATCGAAACGATTCCGCATCTACTACTATTACTCTACACATCGACCGCTATCCAGCATGCATCTAGAGTATTAAGTTCATAACGAACAGAGTAACGCCTTAAGTAAGATGACATGACGTAGAGGGATAAACTCAAGCAATATGATGAAAACCTCATCTTTTTATC
Organism: Triticum urartu; assembly: GCF_003073215.2. NCBI lineage: Eukaryota > Viridiplantae > Streptophyta > Magnoliopsida > Poales > Poaceae > Triticum > Triticum urartu. The sequence goes on along the minus strand of NW_024114924.1, from coordinate 5,240 downwards.
CTTGATGGCAACAATGCAATATGTGCCTCGCTACCCCTACTTTGTCACTGGGTGAGGACACCCCAAGATTGAACTCAAAACTAAGCACCTCTCCCATTGCAAGAAATACCAATCTAGTTGGCCAAACCAAACTGAAAATTCAAAGAGAAATACAAAGATATGAAATCATGCATATAAGAATTCAGAGAAAATTTAAATAATATTCATAGATAATCTGATCATAAATCCACAATTCATCGAATCTCGACAAACACACCGCAAAAGAAGATTACATCAGATAGATCTCCAAGAACATCGAGGAGAACATGGTATTGAGAATCAAAGAGAGAGAAGAAGCTATCTAACTACTAACTATGGACTCGTAGGTCTGAGGTAAACTACTCACGCTTCATCGGAAGGGCAATAGAGTTGATGTAGAAGCCCTCCATGATCAAAACCCCCTCCGACAGAGTACCGGAAAAGGCCTCCAGATGGGATCTCACGAGGTCACAGTCCTACGGCGGTGGAAAACTATTTTCGTGGCTTCCTCTGAGGGTTTTGGAATATATGTGAATTTATAGGCTAAGGAGGGAGGCCAGGAGGGCTCCGAGTGGCCACGAGCCATAGGGGCGCCCCCCCCCCCCCCCCCCCCGACTTGTCGTCTCCTCCAGGGTCTTCTGATTTGGACTCCAAGTCTCATAGGTGTCTTCTAGTCCAAGAAAAATCATCGCGAAAGTTTTATTCCGTTTGGACTTCATTTGATATTCCTTTTCTACGAAACTCAAAAACAAGGAAAAAACAGAAACTAGCATTGGTTAATAGGTTAGTCCCCCAAACAATATAAAATAGCATATTAATGCATATAAAACATTCAAAACAGATAATATAATAGCATGGAATAATAAAAATTTATAGATACGTTGAAGACGTATCATAAATCACATTGTTTCGTGACTTTTATTTTGTTGACTTTATAGCAAATGTCATAGTAAACTTGACGAATGTGACACAACGTTTCTCTAAATTGTGTTCAATCCCTATAAACGAATTATCGCGAAGCGTCACCTCATTGAGGCATTGTAGTCCTATGTTAGAAGGGCCTTGGGTAGGATGGACTGTCATAGGCTCGGAGTCATGACACGACTCCTTGAAACCCTCTCCCTAACTCTCGACCGAGGTTGATCCGAGCGTCGATACGGCTCCAAGGACTCGACCCTGCAGCGTCTTGAGGGTAGGCTCCTAGATCTCTAGCGTTGATCCGAGTCGCAATGCGGCTCCTCGGACCCGATCTAGAGCGTTTTGGAAGCAAAACTCCAAGATCTCTAGTGCCCTCCCCTTAGTTTATCGAGGTGAGTGAACCTGTTACATGCCCATAGAGGCCTTATATAGGGGGCGTGCCTCGACAAATGATTTAATGCCGCCCATGGTGGTGATATGTAGGAGGTGTAGTATGATAAAACTAGGCCCATGAGTCCATTAAAATTAGCCAAAGTTGAAGGTGTCCATAGTTAGCTTCATCCATGCATGAATGGGCCTTTTATTTTGCATTCTCTTGTGACTTATTGACAACGGCAACTTGCTTGGATTTTTGTTGTGTGTCTTGGACTTGGGTTGATTTCCCTGATCTTTCTTGACTTATGTTGACCACTTTGGGCCTTGTTGACTAGCCACAACCTATTTTTTAATATATTTTTTATGTTTTACATTTTTACCTTTTGTTTTATTTTGCACTCTTGTTTATAATTTAAATAATTTTAAATATATACTATAAAAATATTTGGAAAATATTGAACAAGTATTTGAAAAATGTTAATCAAGCATTTGGAAATGTTGAACGTGTATAGAAAAACTGCTGATCATGTATTAAATAATGATGAATTCTTTGATCACGTATCTTACATTCTTAAGAAGTTGCTCCCCACTACAAGGTATTCTCTCAACATGCACACCCTCCACCTCAGCAAGCATGCCATATCAGCATTTCAGTTCCCACTACCACTATCAATCTTTCCATGTCAACAATTTTCTTACTTCTCTGTTTCAACTAATTATGCGATTTAATTTCTCTTTAAAACGGACTGATTCATCTTCGTGTTCTGTATAACAGATGAGAGATTTAAGAGGAGAGACGCATCCAATACGCAAACAGAAGAGGAGAGAAGCCCAACCGTCTGCCCCATGCTTTTCGTTCCACCTCCCTACGATTCAGTACCCAATCCTTTTAATCACAACCCATCGAGCCCTCTCAGAAACACATCGAGCCCTCACTTATCCCTTCCCAAGGGAAATCATCTACGCGCGGCGGCGCCCCCCCCGCCGCGCCCGCCGGTTCGGCTCGTCTCCGCGGCTTCCGGGATTATCTCAGGCAAAATACACCTTGGCGGTGTGTGCCTGCGTCCTCGAGACGGCATCCGCGGTGCCCTTGTGCTCCCCTCCATTATCTGTCTCCGTTCCGGCCAAGGTAGCTCCGGCGTGAAGTCCCCTCAGTCCACAGGACCACCGGTCTTCCACACCACCGATGCCACTCTGGGGCCCTTTGGACCTGGGCTGCGCGTGATTTGTCGCCCAGTCAGATCGTGACCACATCCGAATCAGCCTATGCATGCCTTCCTCTGCACTGAAGTCTGAAGCTCCTACATCCGATCCGTCTTGACTCCGATGTCTCTCTGGGCATTGGTACACCGGACGGGAACGTTCCATCGCCGGCCGCCCAGAATCGCAGATCGTCGATGAAGGCCTAACCTATGATGCCTCTATGTGTCGTTGCTCTGCTCCTCGGCCGCCGCCGGCTGCAACGAGCGGCAAGGATTCGGGCTTCATCGGCGAAGACGACTTCCCCGGGACTCCATCTTCGGGGCTGGCACATCAGTTAATCAGGTGAGCATGAACGCACTTATACATTCACCTATGAGATGACGAATACCATTGGCGGCCGTTCGGATCCAGTGGAAAGGTGCTGAGGCGGACGACGTCCGGACTCCCTGTGTGAGACCTTTGCCTCTTCCTCGGGCAAGTCAGACAGCTTTGTCTCACTCAAGCGACGAGTTTTAAGCAACAACCTTTGCCTCTCACATCTTATAGCCATACCATATACTATGTAATCGTAATGCTTTGAGATCTTGGGAGTATAGTTTGTCCATCTCTCTCACTGAATAATTGTTATTTTTTTTCCACAGCTTGGTGTATTATGTCCCGCTTCTACTTTGCTGTGCACCTACGCCTCCCGATATTAGTGCATGGCTAGCTGCGGCTCTATGTTTTCTTACTAATCAAACCATCAACCTTTTGAGACTTGGATAGTTAATAGTTTGAGCAGCTTGATTTCCTACATCCTACATCCCTCTCTTTTTTAGATGTTGCATTCTTACTTCTTTCCCTGGATCGGTGCCTCGAGGTTAGGAGGGGCTTGGCTGATCATTTTTTGCCTTTTGTAATAAATCAGTGGCATGTGCAAGGCTATAATTCCTAGGTAGCATCAGTAAAGATAAACTAAATGTGTTCTCTCAGTTATTACAACAAGCTTGGTTTCCTTCAGGCTCTTGATATGATAAGAGGGAAGGTATCCAAGTTATTGATGTTTAAGATGCAAACTTCACAGTGGGACGGTCTTCAACTTCTGCTAAATCCAATAAAGGGGACTTCTCTCAGATTCAATTTTTTTATTTAATGAATCCCTTCTTGTGTGCGAAATGCTAATCAGGGCGAACCAATTTAGAGTGACAAGTTTTGTTTACAGGATGTTCATGTCTACAGTTTCTATCTCTTAGTAAGGCCCCTCTATGGTTATGCCAGTTTTATAAGCTAGCCACATAGGTGCTAGGAGATATATGGCGTGCTTTCAACTATATCGTGGCAAACATATATGAGTTCCTATTTTATGTAGTATAAAACCGCGTAATACCCATGTAGTGTGGACAACTCTGCCTACTAATCAACAATAAAGAGATTTGTCCTGTACTAGGCGCCTTTTCATTAGCCTGTTCTAGACATTTTTTTTTGCTTGGAATCTTCAACTGACAGCAAAATATTCTAGATTCTCTAGATTTTTGGTATTGAATAGTTATAAATGAATCCAGTCACATTTATCTGCTATGCATATTCATACAAGCTTTGCACATTTGGATAACAACTGTTTTACTTGCAGCAATGCCCATGGGGGATCATGTTCCTAAATTTTTTTCTATGTATTCTTCATGGATTTATATTTTAAAGTTCGCACTCTACTGTTTTTTTATTAGGAACTAATTGGTTTTCTCTTTCTAACTATACTCTTTTTATACCGCTCTGACACGTGCTCTTTTTGTTTGGTCTAGATTATCATCCTTCTCCTATGATGTTACACATTATATTATTCGAGCATTGCTAATGCCTTTGGTTGCACCGGTTCAGTTTTCATGGTCTAGCCTTACAGCCATGTAATGAAGGACTTTTAGCTTCAATTGAGCCCAACTCTGACAACATAGTAGATGCAAATTGCATTGGCTTTTACCCATTCGGGTCACTAGCTGAGTTGAAGTATTTTTCATGCCTATCAATGTACCTTCGTTTATATGGCCACATGAAACTGCCTTGAAATAACTGAATTGCAGACATCAATGATTCAACTTTCTGTGGGAAATCAAATTTACAGCAAGTTGTACAAGGATGTCCGCAGCAACGCGCGGGAAATCATCTAGTATGAAAAATAGCCACGCATCACACTCTGTAAGCTAAGCATAGAAGATCGAATTATCATGTTCTGTAGTATAAAAAATAGAAGGAGAAAGAAGGCAAAGAGAAAGCCACCAAACTCGTGCAGTGTCACACACGAAGACAATAGGTGCACGCATGACATCATGCCTGGTGCGTGGCATCATCATCAGCGACCAAAGAGCAGGTGAGTCGAGGCATGGGCACGACGCAGAGCCTGGTGGCGCGTGGAACAGTGAGGCCGAGGACATCACACATGTCGAGCTCCGACGACACCATGCCGTCGGGAAGTGCCCAGTTGAACCCATGAGCGAGCTGCGCGACAACGAGCTCCAACGAGTACAGGCCAAGCGCCATGCCAGGGCACGAGCGGCGGCCAGACCCAAATGGCAGGAACTCAAAGCACCCGCCCTTGAAGTCGACCTCGGCGGCCTCCCCTTCCCCAACCATGAACCTTGAAGGTCGGAACACATCGGCGTCCTTCCACGCGCTGGCGTCACGACCGAGGGCAAAGACGTTGATCATGACGCGGGAGCCCCGGGGCACGGAGTAGCCGCCGACGACACAATCCC
>NW_024114923.1:0-7150 GCF_003073215.2 Triticum urartu | reverse complement strand
GGCGCGCCGATGGGATCGCCGTCGGCACCCGATGGCCCGCCCCACGTCGTCGTACGGACACAGCCAGGCCGCTGCATGCCCGTACCCAAGGAAGGACGATGGAGCCCTGGCCCACAGCAGGCGGCCAGCTACGCTCTCGTCGGCTTTCCAAAAGAGGGAGACGCGGTGGAAAGAAAAAGCGTGCTGCTAATGCGGCAAGGATCACCAAGGCTGCACCGCTGCCCGCTGGCCCGTCCTCTGATCCTGTGCTGCTGGGCCCGACGACGTCTGATGGCCAGCCACCATTGGCTGAGAGCCATGCACCGCTGCTGTCGCCCCACGAGCAGGACCGGTGCCTTGCAAAAGCTCTGCCGGCCCAGGCCAATCCTGACAGTCCCGCAGGCCAGGACTGCCCCACAGGCCACTTGTCGCTGGACAGCGAGGTGCCCGATTCGCCCATCCCCACCCCCGAGGATGATCCTTTGTCGGGGCAAAGTGGTGTTTCGCCCCCGTCAGCGCCCGCAGCGGTGCTGTCCCACGATGACCGGTCCACGGACCCTGCTCCACTAGCGCATACTGGCCACCGGCCCAAGCCACGGAGCAGGCCCCGCCATTCGACCACGAGGAAGGGCTTCTGGAGGCCCGCACGACCACCCGCGGGACGGCCTCCCTCCCCACCCGGCCCAGACTGCATGCACCCACCCGGCCCAAGCTGCATGCCCCGCTATGGAGAGAACTCCAACGCGCTTCGCCTCGCCCCCGGTGACCTTGCGCCGTACACGTCCACGCGCTGGTGCAACTACAACGACAACCTGGACCCTTGGCGACTTCCTCGCTGCTGCCACCAAGCAGCTCGACGCCGCACTTCCAACTCCCGGGAAACGTCAGCGGCGATGCCCGCCCAACTTTGCCCCGCGACGTGGAAGATCTGCCTCGGCTTCGACATGCAAGGCGGCTGCTCCACCTACCGCCGAAAGACGTGCGCAAATCCACGTCATGCACACCCTTGGGATTGTTGGGCTGGACCAGAAGATCACGGCCACGGAGATGAAGACTTACGAGGGGCTCTTTGCGACGCCTCTCCCTATGGCTGTCCTCTCGGCCATGGCCGCGTTGATAGGCCGAGAGCTCCCCTCCAGCCCCGCCGTTGCGCCGATCACCACGGTGGTCGCTGGCAGCCCGATCGGGGCCTAGCTACGCCAGCGCGCCTGCTCGTCGATCTCTGCTCCATGGATCACGCCCCCAAGGTCCTGGCTTGGAACGTGCGCGGCCTCAACGCGCGCGCTCGCCGCACCGCCATTCGGTCGCTTGTTGTAACCACCAATGCATCGATCGCCTGCTTCCAAGAAACTAAGATGCAGTTAGTTTGCTCGTCGGTTGTCCTTGAGACTCTTGGCTCGGATTTTGACGACTATGTGTACTTGCCCACGGATGGGACCCGTGGCGGCATCCTGTTGGCATGGAAGAGTAGAGAGGTGGCCATCACCGATCATCTTTTCACTACCAACGCCTTGTCTGCTAAGGTCTCCACCGCGTCTGGATTTGGCACTCCAGGGTGGCTCACCGTTGTCTACGGGCCCCAACTTGACGACGACAAAGTTGCGTTCATGCAAGAGCTCCACGACATTCACGACGAGTGCCCCGGACCGTGGATGTTGTGCGGGGACTTCAACCTCATATATCGCGACGAGGACAAAAACAACGGGAACGTCAACCGCCGCATGATGGGTCGCTTTCGACGCGTGCTCAACGACCTATCTCTCAAAGAAGTGTACCTCAACGGGAGACGCTACACTTGGTCGAATGAGCAGTCGCCTCCGACCCTTGTCCACCTCGACCGGGTGCTTTGCACCACGGACTGGGAGGAGCTTCATAGCGCGTGCTTCCTACGCTGCCTCGCCTCCGTCGTCTCCGACCACAGCCCCCTGCTCCTGGACTGCTCTCCGATAGCGCCTCCACACCGGCGCTTCCACTTCGAGGATTTCTGGATTCGCCTCGACGGATTCCACGATGTCGTCGCGGCTGCATGGCACTCCGTCCACGTGGCAGACCCATTCCGGCGATTCATGTTGCGCATGCAGGCCACCGCGCGCCAGCTCACTAGCTGGAGCTCGCGGACCGTGGGCAATGTGCGCCTCAGGCTGGCGATCTCCCGCGAGCTTCTTCTCAGGCTTGACACTGCCTTGGAGAGTAGAGCTTTGTCCCCGCACGAAGGCACAAAGACTGGCTGCATCGCTGGAGCGATCCATCGCTCGCCAACGTGCCCGCCTTGCGAACCTCAAAGACGGCGATGCCAACACATCCTTCTACCACCGGCAATGCTCATATAGGCGGCAAAAGAACACGGTGCACAGCCTGATGGTTGACGAGGAAATCATCACGGACCAGGGGGACATGGCCGCGGCAGCTTATGCGCACTTTGACGCTCTGCTTGGCACCGCCGCGCCCCGGGAGTGCACTCTGGACCTCCCCGCCCTCATCACGCCTGCCAACCTCGACGACCTTGATGCACCTTTTGACGCCGAGGAGATTTGGCAGGCCATCAAGCGCTTGCCCGCATGCAAAGCTCCCGGCCCCGACGGCTTCACTGCTGACTTCCTGCGCGCATGCTGGCCCATCGTCAAGCAGGACCTCATCGACATGTTCCAGCAGCTCTACGCGCTCCCGGGCCGTGGTTTCAGCTGCCTTAACCAGGCACTCCTCATGCTGCTGCCCAAGCGCGCGGACGCTCGCTGTCTCGGAGACTACAGGCCGATAAGCCTCATCCACCTCGTCGCCAAGATCTTCGCGAAGGTCCTCTCGCTGCGTCTCGCGCCCAAGCTCAATGCCCTCGTCAGCGCGAACCAGAACGCGTTCATCCCCGGACGCTCGTTGCATGACAACTTCGTCCTCGTCCGGCAGTCCGCGCGCCTCCTCCATCAGCTCAAGGCCCCCCGCTTGCTGCTGAAGCTCGACTTGGCACGGGCCTTCAACTCGATCAGCTGGCCGTTCCTCTTCGAGGTATTGCGCCAATACGGATTCGGCAACCGCTTCCTGGACTGGCTGGCCATTCTGCTTTCGTCGGCCAGCACCAAGGTGCTCCTGAATGGCAAGCCCGGCCCGACCATTTGGCATCGCTGCGGGTTTCGACAGGGCGATCCCCTCTCGCCCCAGCTATTTGTCCTCGCGGTCGACACGCTTAGCCGTCTCCTTCGCCGAGCCACCGAGACGGGCATCTTGCAGCAGCTTCACCCGCGGCGCCCGATCCCGGCCGTCTCACTATATGCGGACGATGTGATCCTATTTTGCCACCCCACCCAGGGCGACACCATGGCAGTGAAAGGAGTCCTGCAGCTCTTCGGACGCGCGTCGGGCCTCCAGGTGAACTTCTTGAAGAGCTCTGCCACACTCATCTACTGCGACGCCGACGATGTGGCGCCCATCATCGACGCACTTGGCTGCCCCATCGTGGACCTGCCTATCACATATCTTGGCATCCCGCTCGCGATCAAGCGCCCATCCGCTGCCCTGCTCCAACCCGTGGTTGACAAAACTGCTGGCATGCTGCCTACCTGGAAGGCGCGCCTCATGAACAAGGCTGGCCGCCTTGCTTTTGTCCAGGCCGGACTCAGCGCCATCCCCATCCACCAGCTGCTGGCGCTAGCACCACCGAAGCGGATCATCAAGGCGCTGGAGAAGATACAGAGGGGGGTTCCTTTGGGCCGGACGCGCCGAAGCCAACGGCGGCTCAACTGGCGGCGCGTCGCACGGCCGATCTCGCTTGGAGGACTTGGTGTCCACGACCTCGAGCGCACAGGCCTCGCCCTCCGCACACGTTGGCTGTGGCTAAGCCGCACCGACAGCGCCAGGGCTTGGAGCGGTCTTGACCTGCAGTTCTCCGCCGACGAGCGCGCCTTTTTCTTTGCCTCGACCACCATGCAGATAGGCAACGGCCAGCTCGCCTTGTTCTGGGAAGACCGCTGGATTGACGGACGCTCCGTCAGCGAGATCGCGCCGGCGTTATACTCTTGCATCCCCAAGAGACGCCACAAGCTGCGGACGGTGGCGGATGGCCTTCAGGCCAACAGTTGGGGGCGCGACATACAGGGCACCATTGGGATTCAAGAGATCGGCGAGTACCTGCAACTATGGCACATGATTGAGCACACAACGCTCTCCGCCGAGCCAGATCATCTACTCTGGAAGTGGAGCTCCAATGGCACCTACTCCCCGCCAGCGAGATCGCGCCGGCGTTATACTCTTGCATCCCCAAGAGACGCCGCAAGCTGCGGACGGTGGCGGATGGCCTTCAGGCCAACAATTGGGCGCGCGACATACAGGGCAACGTTGGGATTCAAGAGATCAGTGAGTACCTGCAACTCTGGCACATGATTGAGCACACAACGCTCTCCGCCGAGCCAGATCATCTACTCTGGAAGTGGAGCTCCAAAGGCACCTACACCGCGCAGTCCGCCTACCTTGCCATGTTCCACGAATCCACCGCATGTGATGCTTGGAAGCTCACTTGGAAATGTTGGGCGTCGCCCCGGGTACGCTTCTTCCATTGGCTCGCCTACTTAGACCGGTGTTGGACTGCTGCCCGCCTCGCCCGTCGCGGCTTGCAGCACCCCGCGTGCTGCCCACTCTGTGACCAGGCGCCGGAGACCCTCCAACATCTCCTCGCCTGCCCGTTCTCCCGGCAGGTATGGTATGAAATCCTGAGCTGGCTAAGGGTTCCTTGCAATCCACCTGATGGCGAGCCATCAACCAACACCTGGTGGCTCTCCGTGCGGCAGCACACGCCCAAGCCTATGCGCAAGGGCCTCGCCTCGGCGACCCTACTCATTCCTTTGATGTTGTGGAAGCATCGGAACGACTGCGTCTTCGACAGAGCCAGCCCTTCTATAGCTACGCTACTGGATAAAATCAAGGAGGAGGCGACCCTTTGGGCCAGAGCCGGCGCGCTGGGCCTGTGTGCCCTCATTCCCCAAACCTGGGATGTACATTAATTGCAGCACCCTCACTCTGTATAATTGCCTCCTAGGAGGATGTAACTGAACCCCCTTCCTTTTCAATGCAACGAAGCGCAAACCTTCTGCGTTTTCTCGAAAAAGACAATAGAAATTTCAATACAGAGGATACTATTTGGTCCATTTAGAAATTTGAACCAAGGGAACATGAAGATACTCATTAGACCCGGTGATTTCACTCCGGTAATCAGATCACGTTCACTCAGATCCTAATTGTCACTCGAAACAATCGCAACTGCACCATCTACCAGCACCCAATTACAAGAACCGCCAACGAGGAAAGAGTATTCAAGTTTCTCACTGAGCACAAGGAGGAAGTATTTCATTCTGCTACCCGCTTAACGTGACAGACTCCTCATCTATAAGAAGGCAAGGAAGCTGGGCCAGGAGAAAACATCAAGGAGGCCTCGATCCATGAAAGCATGATGGGAGGCTGTTAGGTGGGCAATAGTTGAGCAAAGGGTTGTAGAGAGACTCGTAGAGTATGCTCTTGCAGTTTGGTACTTGAGAAATAGTAATAATGAGAAAAGCAATACATATTCGTAAAAGAACAGCTCAGATAACTCAACTTGCATGTGCAAGATAAGCTTACCTGCTCGACCAGTACATCACAATATCATATCTAACTGAATAATCGCCGTATGTATTGTCTACACCGTGTCCACCACAAATGCCTCACAACTTCCGCTCCCTTGTGTCCACCACCAATGCCTGTTATAAGCATAATAAGTCAAACGGCACATTACAAAGAAACGGTCAAATAGGTATGAGGAGGCATAAACAAGATACTTAGATAAACTTGCAGCTGTAATTTGAAAAGATGAAATTAACTCAAGTAATTGATTTTTTTATGCTATAAACGAACACTTGCAATAGGGGTCTACTACAAGTGATAAATGAACAATTATTTTGTAAATTTCAAACCAAGTAAAGATTGTGGATTTAAGATGATTAGCAAACTCAGCGGAGATAACATACTGAAATAAAGAAATACAAATACTGAAATATAAGATGTTCTAACTTTTTATCAATCGGATGTATATAGACATGTTTTAGTGTGTTTGTTCACTCATTTCAGTCCGTATGTAGTCCATATTGAAATATCCAAAACATTTTATATTTGTGAACGGATGGACTAGCTTTTAAGCTTCCAAATGCAAGGCTACCTGTTCGACATTATAGTTTGTTCAAGCTAATTATTCTTATAGTTTTTCGCGACTTCAAACTGCTATGCACCTCATCTTGAAACACAAACTGCACTGCGGCTATGCGCTAACACTACCATTATACAACCCTTGCATATTTCAATAGGCAGGCCGCAGGCCACTGTGATTCAGGTTAATCGTTATACAAAGAACTAGCCAACCTCGATGTTGATTGTTTTAGTGCAGACTTTTTATATAACTTATATATCCTAGATAGCTGATCTGTGCTTGATCCATGTCATGGAAAAGGATTATCCGTTTGATTATTTGACAACTGCATAGCCACCAGACCAGATAGTTCCCTCTCAGGGTATGCCTATAATTAACTTCATATAGTAGTTTTTATGTTTCTTTCCATAGCTCTGACTTGAAGCAGATAGTGCAAAGTTTGGTAATAAAATAACAATATTAGGAGCAACATTGTGCAGGTTCAGAAGAGATGTGTTGAAAAGGTCACCAAGCAGCAAAAGAAACAAGTGATATTACACTACTTACTAAAGCGGCATTTAATCAGCCACTTAACGAAAAATAACTCTGTTTTGTTATATCCTCAGTGAAAAGGTACCTGGAGTGTAGACAATTTCGAATGGATAGTAACGATAAGCGATGCCGGTCACAGGAAGTTTCTTGAGCTGCAACGACTCAAGGTGGACCATGAAGACACCAACAACTGTCCAGAAGAACGCCACATTATTTTCCTCTGCATAACCTATCATATTCGGTGGCTCTTTCTCTGAATTTGGGGGAAGTAACTTGTCCAGTTCAATAGTTCTCCAACTGCTCCAAGAAACATCGCCATGACAGTCTGTCTCCCTCTTCCATAATTGGGCGATGAAGTCTGACACGACGATGAGACCCATCCCACCACCCTCTGTCCGCATAACCACGACATGGCGATGGCGGCTGTTAAGCCCCTGCGCTGGCAACAATGTCCCAGCTAGGGTCTGCCTATCCAAA
>NW_024114922.1:0-5007 GCF_003073215.2 Triticum urartu | reverse complement strand
CCCACTGCCGGCCCCCTGCCGACGGCCGCCCTGCTGGACCGTGTCGAGCAGATCGGTTTCAAGGTGACGCACTCCTACGGACTCACTGAGGCAGGCCCCGCTCTGGCCTGTGAGTGGCGTCATCAGTGGGACCTCCTGCCGCTCGCGGAGCGCTCACACCTCAAGACCAGGCAGGGGGTCAGCATCCTGTCTCTCGCCGATGCCAATGCCGTGGTCGACGATGACACCATGTCTAGCGTGCCGCGCGACGGCAAGTCCTTGGGTGAGATTGTGCTCCGCGGCAGCAGCCTCATGAAGGGGTACCTCAACAACCCGGAGGCTAATGAGAAGGCCTTCAAGGGCGGGTGGTTCATGACGGGTCGTGCACCCGGATGGGTACATAGAGATAAAGGACAGGTCAAAGGATGTGATCATTAGCGGCGGTGAGAACATTTGCAGCACGGAGCTGGAGCACGTGCTGCTCCAGCACCCGGCTGTGGCCGACGCGGCGGTGGTTGCCATGCCTCACCCGCACTGGGGCGAGACGCCGTGCGCGTTCCTCGTGGCGAAAGACAAGGCTGCCGAGGTATGCAAGGATGAAGTGATCGCCTTCTGCCGAGAGCGCATGTCGCGCTTCATGGTTCCCAGGAAGGTGGTCGTCATCGACGCCCTCCCCAGGAACGCGCTGGGAAAGGTTGAGAAGGTGAAGCTACGGGATAGGGCCCGGAATCTTGTCCCCTCGGCCATGTCAAGGATATAGGATGACCATGTACGACGCCCGTCATGATGATAAAGGACACTATTGTATTTTAGAAGCAAGAAAAAAAATACTCCCCGTCCTGAGTTATTTGTCGATCAAATGGATGTATCTAGCACTGCGGAGGAAGTAGTATATATGGATGCCAATGTTTGTTTTGCACTATGCATGTGTTTGTTTGCTTTGTGATATTTTAATATATACTACCCTAGTACCCTATACAACAATAAATTGAAACTAGTGTGTTAAGTCTTTTTTGACAATGTTGTGTATTATGAGTTTATCCCAATTTAAATCTTTGTGAAATTGACTAAGTTCGTGGAAAACATTACCAGTGTATGTACAACATCAAATTAGCATATAATTAGATTAATATTTGAATATACTTTGATGATGTATTCATTTAATGTTCTGGATGTTGCTCAAGGATTGATAGGTACGACTTAACACCGTCTTAAGATCAACTCAGAGCACACAACATATTGAAAAGGGAGGAGGCAAATTGATATACAAAACTATACTTGGGTGTGTCTAGGGCATATCTAGATGTGCTCTAGTTATTGCACATCTAAATGAGTGAATCAAGCATAAAGAAAAAAAGAAAAAAGAGAAAAAAATATTTACACGAATCTCAATGTAAGATCAATGACATATGACTTAGATGTGCAATACTTATGGTACATCTAGATGTGCTTTAGCAAAACTGTACTTGTTTTCACCCACTTGAATCTCCATAACCGGAAGAGCCCTAGGTGCCCAAGGAGGGAGGGAGCGCCAGGGCTATAGTTCTCAAAAAACCATATGACACTATTTGTGACAAGTTGTCGCTGTTATGCAAAAATTAAGCAACCGAACCTCGATTGGCCGCCCCATTCGCTACAATAAGTGGAAGATAGATCCTTGTTTGGGGAACCTTTTAGATGGACCAGCTCATTAACGGGTTTGGGGAACCTTCTAGAGGGTTTCGGTCTAATTTTTCATTTTTCCAGTTTATTCAGCATTTTCTAATTTTTATATTCCTTTTCAAAAAGTTTATTTTTTGTATTTTTTAATAAATTAAAAACATAACACTACAAGAAATTTGTTAATACGTGACGGTGATAGTCCATCATGGAACAGGAGAAAACTGTCATGGGTGCCCATCCATGACGGAGTCGATGTCCGTCATGTATATCGCGTCATAATTTGACATCATGCTGACCATGACAGATTTTCACCGTCATGGATTTGCCCCAGGCCCGCCCAAGGCCCAAACCTTGTGACGGAACAATCCGTCATGGACTGACGCCACATAGGATTTTCAACTGACCAACTGCAATGACGTGGCTGCCTACATGGACACTTTTTTCCGTCACAGAAATCGTCATGGATTTAGGGGCAATATAAATTTATTTCTACCATTAGCCTATTTCATTAGGCCCAATTTTCACCAAATACATTTTTAAGCATAATGCGAACTATGACAAGACAAAGTATTTCCAAAGTTTCATACATACATATATGAATCAATATGCAATCATCCGCAGGTATTTACAATATAGAAGTTTACAAAATCCTTCAGGAAATGGTAATTTTACAATATAGGTTGACAAAATATCACTCACAAAATTAGGAAATAGTACAATCCAGCTCACACAAAGAGAACAATTAAACTACTGAAGTTATTATTCATCTTGTCGTCGGCCCTCCTGATGGACACTATGCATCATGTCATGCTGATTGTTATTGGAAGCACCAAGTAGCCCAATATGCAATCATACCTAGCATATTTACAAGACCATTAGATATGTTAGATATAAATAGATAGAAGAGAATTGTAACAAATGTAAAAACTGAATAACATAATATCTGCTACATATAAGTTTCATGTAGATCTGTATTAATTAAGACAACCAAGTTTTGGGTAAAACATGAAATGTTAAGTACTTCGCATATCATGCAAACAAGAAACAGAAAAACATTTGTCTCACAATGGGGGACAACACATAATACAATGCACAAGATTCATTCAATTATCACGTGTAATGATACTTGACGATGTAATCACTTCAGCAAAAGAAGGCATGTACCTGCACGTTCAAGAGAAAAATACGCAATTTGATATGGAACTGTTAATCAAATAAAAAATTATAGATAACGGACACTAGATGCATGCATCGATGCTTTGAACTGGACACTTTCCCACGTTTTGAGAACATCCATGGAAACCAAACACAACAATTGACCGGATTTGCAGCCCGCTTCCTAAAGAAAATTCTGTTATTTTTTGAGGTTTTTTCGTTGCTCTGCACCTGATGGAGATTTCAAGCAACATGAACACAAACTGTGAAGGAAAACTTCAGCCCTAACACATCCGCACGGTCGCGCAGAGCTCTTAATTGATGAACTGTGCGGCACATCGGCTAGGCTAGATCCAGCACCTTGCCGGAAGTGGGTAGTCGCTATTGCGCGTCAGTATAATGTATGCAAGGCAGATTTTGAGGAAAAATACTAATCAATATGGCCGATATAGATTTTATGCTAGACTTTTTGTTGACGTGCCATTAGAGTGGTCTTTCTAAGATATGAAAAGGAAAAAGAAGAATACTACTACTCGAAACAAGTTGTGTACATGCCCCATATTTTGAGTGAAAAAACTGGCGACGAGACTAGCTCAAAAACATCAAAGATTTGATGTGTTTTGCAAGTTTATCTGTGAACTTTATTTGATAATTATGTTGCCATTGATGGTTCAGGCACTATGGAATTTCAAGCATGACTTCATGCCTCCAAGCATCTAGAAGTAACGTGCTTGTAGAAATATAACACGAAGTGCAGGTATAAGCCATCAAGTAATAAATTTAGAATTCCTCAAATTTTTAAACAATGAAATGACTTGCAGAAATATATGTGCAGACCTGTAGAAGAACATAACTTCAAAGCACTAGCACTTTCATTGCCCTGATTCTAGTTACTTCAAACACAGAAGATTACCAAATAATATTCTAAGACAATGTTGACAGTTTACCGAAAAGCTTAGCAATAAAACATGAGGAAATTGTTTATTGCATCATTTACTAGAAATTTGCATAACACAACACTTGCTGGCAGAGATTGGACTAGTCATGTAAAGTATATGAATCGTGAGTATTATGCCCATTTTAATCCACTTTACATTGCTGTGGTCATTTTACTCTTCTGAACATATCCATGTCAAGGGAAAAATGTGAGAGTGTATTAACAACCTAAATATAAGAATATTGTGAAATACATTGTTATTGTACAATGAGGGGTCTACTTTATGTTTCCAAAATTCTCAAAGGGTGGTCACTGCATTTAGAAAAAAATGAACAAACCATGTTGGAACATCGCACCCCACTATCTGCTACAAATATTACTTGGACAAAGTGGTCAGCTAAGTAGATCCCATGGAGATAAATCAAGAGTTGCCAGAATTTGAATGTTCAGTGGAAGGACAAGATACCATGGTACTCTTCTCCTCGGCAAAAAGGCAGATATCATCGTCACCAGCCCCACTGGCAATAACATCCTTGCTGCTTGCACAGAGTAGCAAGGAACCAACAGGAGCATCTCATGGGCGTTTACTTATTAAACTAGGAGCTTTAACTAACTAGCAGATCTCAGAAATTCTACATTGCTGCTGCTCGCAATGCTAGTTGGCTGTAACTTGCATGTCAGAAAACAAAGTAGCCACGTTTTGTGCATCATAGTTCAGTACAAGAAAATGTGAGAGCCCTTGGAGAACTATGCTAGAGCAGAGCAGTAATCACTTGGAAAGGAAAGAAAAACATAGCGAGAGGGTCGACCTTGTTCTGTGGGGAATCATGGTGGTCGGGGCGGACGATCTCGCTGTCGAGCTCGAGCGTGGGGTGCCGGTCGTCACCGTCCATGGAACAGGAGAGACGGAGAGCTCCTGCTGATCTGAATCAAAGCAAAAAAAATCGATTGGGGATGGGACAGAGAAAGAATGAATGGAGGAGAAAGGACACGAGGGGGTAGGGAGGGACCTTGTGCGGGGCGTCGTCGTCCCCAGCAAGGTCGAGCTTGTGCCTCCTACAGGTCACGGTCGTCGTCCTCTCCTTGTCCCGCGCTGGCTGATCCGAATCTCCAGACGGCGAGGCAGCTGCGTGGCCTGGGAGACGGAGTAGAAGGCCCCTGCAGTAGATCCATGGCCCTCTTCGCTGCTTGCGAGCAGCAGCTACTCGCCGCATCGGCTATGGGTGGCTTCCCCCTCCCTCTGGGCGCCTTCTCACCCGCCCCCCCGCGTCCTC
>NW_024114920.1:0-10091 GCF_003073215.2 Triticum urartu | reverse complement strand
TGGAACTAACCCGGACTGACGTTGTTTTCAGCAGAATTGCCATGGTGTTATTTATGTGCAGAAACAAAAGTTCTCGGAATGACCTGAAACTCCACGGAGCGTCTTTTTGGAAATAATAAAAAATCCTGGCAAAAGATCAAAACCAGGGGGCCCACACCCTAGCCACGAGGGTGGGGGCGTGCCTGCCCCCCTGGGCGCGCCCCCCTACATCATGGGCCCCCTGGTGCTCCACCGACCTCAACCTTGACTCCATATATTTGCGTTCGGGGAGAAAAAATAAAGGAGAAGGATTCATCACGTTTTACGATACGGAGCCGCCGCCAAGCCCTAAAACCTCTTGGGAGGGCTGATCTGGAGTCCGTTCGAGGCTTCGGAGAGGGGAATCCGTCGCCGTCGTCATCATCAACCATCCTCCATCACCAATTTCATGATGCTCACCGCCGTGCGTGAGTAATTCCATCGTAGGCTTGCTGGACGGTGATGGGTTGGATGAGATTTATCATGTAATCGAGTTAGTTTTGTTAGGGTTTGATCCCTAGTATCCACTATGTTCTGAGATTGATGTTGCTATGACTTTGCTATGCTTAATGCTTGTCACTAGGGCCTGAGTGCCATGATTTCAAATCTGAACCTATTATGTTTTCATGAATATATGTGAGTTCTTGATCCTATCTTGCAAGTCTATAGTCACCTACTATGGCCCAGTTCTTTTCAGCTTTTGATTCTTCAAAATCTGATTCTGGAAAACTTCCCACAAAATCAGCTTCCCACATAATCGGTCATCGAGTTCTTTTCTAGATCGTAATATGAGATTGTCAGATAAGTTCAATGTTCAAATGTCTAGAATGTCCCTGGATTGAAATTGCTTGTTGAATTCGAGGAGGAGACAGAGAGAAGGGAAGAGAGGAGGAGACGGAGAGAGGGGAAGAGAGGAGACAAAGAGAGCTCACCAGCGGCCGGCGAGGCAGGTCGGAGGGGACCATAGAACAGGGCGGGGTCAGGCTGCGTGCGCCGGCGATGCTGCCGTTGATTGGCGTCGCGGTTGGGAGGGTTCGTTTAAAGGGCGGGGTCGGGCGGCGGGAGGGCCTGGTCCAGCGGCGAGACGAGCAGGGTCGGGCAGCCAGCGGCTGTAACCACAGCGGCGCAGGGGATCGAGCGGTTTCAGAAGAGAAAGAGACGAGGTCGTTCGCCCTAGTGGCATTCTCTCTGTAAATATCCCTCCAAATAGGGGTATTGTGTCTAAACGAAACATTTTCTTTGGTGGAACTTATCAGAATCGCCACAAATCGCCCCTTTTGCTCGATTCTGAGATACACTGCCTATTCTCCTGATTCTTGGATGATTTTGGAGAAGCAAATCCAGTTCTTTTCAGCTTTTGATTTTCCAAGCCTTGATTATTCATAATCGGACGAAAAGAACTGGGCCTATGTGTTATGATCCGGCAACCCTGAAGTGACAATAATCGGGACCACTCCCGGTGATGACCGTAGTTTGAGGAATTCATGTATTCACTATGTGTTAATGCTTTGGTCCAGTACTCTATTAAAAGGAGGCCTTAATATCCCTTAGTTTCCGCTAGGACCCCGCTGCCACGGGAGGGTAGGACAAAAGATGTCATGCAAGTTCTTTTCCATAAGCACATATGACTATATTCGGAATACATGCCTACATTATATTGATGAATTGGAGCTAGTTCTGTGCCGCCTTAGGTTATGACTGTTACATGATGAACCGCATCCGGCATAATTCTCCATCACTGATCCATTGGCTACGAGTTTTTCATATATTGTTCTCCTTTTGTTTACTTTTCCGTTGCTATTGTTACGATCACTACAAAATACCAAAAACATTACTTTTGTTATCATTACCTTTTGCTACCGTTACCACTACTATCATATTACTTTGCTATTAAATACTTTGTTGCAGATATTAAGTTTCCAGGTGTGGTTGAATTGACAACTCACCTGCTAATACTTGAGAATATTCTTTGACTCCCCTTGTGTCGAATCAATAAATTTGGGTTGAATACTCTACCCTCGAAAACTGTTGCGATCCCCTATACTTGTGGGTTATGAGGAGGCAAGATCCTACCTACGACGAGGTTGTGCATGCAAGATTTACGAGTTCAGGCCCTTCTTGGAGGAAGTAAAAGCCCTATGTCTCGGTGCCCGGAGGCGGTCGACTGGATTGCGTGTGAAGTTATAGGGGGTGCGAACCCTTGTGCCAGTGGAGGGGGTGGCTTATATAGAGTGCGCCAGGACCCCAGCCAGCCCATGTTACAAGGGGTTCAATGTACATTAAGGTGAGACGTTACTGGTAACGCCAACAATAAAGACATATAAATGATCATTAACGCTACGGAGTGAACGCCTGACCGTTGCCATCCTAAATGACTTTAGATCTTCTATACTCCGAGGGGTTTCTAGTACGGTCGAATGATGATATACCGATCGAATAGAATTGGGTTATCCGAGTGAAATTGTTGGTCGAGTGGGTTGCACTCTGAGGTGATTTCAGTCGGTGGATGCTGCTGCACTTTGAATGCCTTTGACTCTAGGGCAGTGTCTTTGGGAGGGGTGTCTAGGTCAGGCCTATTACCCTACCCTAGATACATGCCATCGTCACTCGCCCAGTTGCATCGTGTGGCAACACGGTGACCTCAACATCCTTCATGTTTCAGTGGGGAAGCACAACATCCTCCGTGTTTCAATGGGTGATAAAGGTTTACGTCATTCCACAACATCGTTCATGTTGCAATTGGATGACCGAGATTGTCTGTGTTGCGGTTTGCAACCACAATGTCGTCCACATTACAAATGGATGACCGCAACATCGTCTTTGTTGCAACCAGAGTGATATTATCCAATGGCTCCATACATGAGATCAAGGATCTGCTCTGCAAAAGACCAACAACACGGACCATATTTGTTACCCTCTTATTCTTTTTTTTTCTTTTTTGCGATTGTAAATATTACTAGTATTTACTTATTGGACGGTTGCCCTTATTGAAATCGAGGAATAATCTTTTATTGATCAAGTTGCAGTTCTTTTACTCTCTCTATTTGTTTAGCCCACTGCTGTTGTTCAAAAAAAGAAGAGAGTACCACTGCCAACCGGTCGTTGTGCACTTGCACCAAAAGACTTTGACAAGTCTTGCACCGCGAAGCCGCCATTTTCTATTGACGCAAGTAACCCAGCGGAGGCGACTTGACCTGGCAAAAAATAAGAAAAGGAGCAACTTACTACCAATAGAAGGCGAGCGTGATTGCGTGAGAGCTTCCGAGTTCCGACCGAGAGACAGGGGGCATCGCGAGTGGCTGTCGCCCACTGATTGCACTCGCTGCATTTCCCCCCGTCTTCCTATCCCGCCCCCTCTCCTTCCTCGCTCCACGGACTGAGCTCGAGTCCAGTCGTCGCAATATTCGTTCGTTCGTAGCTCCGCCCCGCGGATGAGTCGGTCTCGCAAGCGGATTTAGTCCGCTCTCCTCCACCAGTCTGCCACGGAGCACATCGCTGCCGCCTTCTCGACTCCACTGCAGATTCCATGCTTTGCGCTCGCGCGAGAATCCATCAGGTACTACCTTTTTATCGAGTCCGTGGCGCAGCCCTTTTGTGTAGATCTCCGCCGTCTCACCTGCATGGAGTACATGTCAACACCGTTGGTTTGAGCTACAGAGTTTCACCACGCGCTGTGTCCCTGGCCGCTGGGAATTGCCACACCCGCTAGACTAAGTTGGGCTCTTGGGGACGTCGTCATCGAACCGTTTCATCTGGAGCTCATGAGTTCCAAACGAGCTTTCGATGGTCAAATTGCAGTTTTACTAGCGAAAAAGTTGTTGCCTGCTACATGTTCGATAGAATTCCCCACCGCAGCCTCCCGCCACGGGCAGGGAGGTGAGAGCAGAGTTGCCTCCAGTCGATGCGGGCTGTCACGTGGACGCGAGATGGCATCGCCGAGATAGTTAATCTTATTCGTCGTAGGAGTAGTGTGTAAAAGAATGCTCTCGTCCTGTTCTTCACACTAGTAACTACTACTCCTCTATCTTAAGTCTTAGGCTTATTCGGTTTGCAGGATTTCTAAATCGTAGGAATAGGAAAAGTAAAGGATTGGGATGCCATGCACATTCCAATCCTTTGGAAGCTAGCACAATGCCCGCGCGTTGCTACGAAGCCATAAAAAGCGAGCACTTGGACCACCGGCTTAGGAGATGGTCAAAGGACGTTGGTGTCTTGCCGTTGTTGCACGGTTCACGATTAAAAAGAGAGCAAAAATATAATGAAAGATCTTTCTGCGTTTGATGTATAATTTGAAGAAATTGGATGGTAAGAGAAACTAAAACCAACAGCATGATTCTGAGTTCGAGTCACATCTCTGCATTTGTTACCTGTGTTTTTCACAAGAGTGGTGTCCTCGCATTAAATTAGTAGTGTATTTGTTTATTTGTGCTAGGTGTAACATGTCAGTAAAAGTGCATTTGTTCATTTATGTCTCTTGGAAGGTTGCTAGTCCACTATGTGGGTAGAATGTATTTGTTTATTTGTGTTGTTGGTCTCAAATGTGAACCCACGACCAACTCCAACCTTTATAAGTAGGAAGATATCTACGAGGTCTGACCTAATGCTAAGAATCCTTAGGAATCAGGCCAGTATGGACACAAGCCTTGGATGATGTTGCCTGCATATTGTGATGTTCAACTTTACTTTTCTTATGCTGCAGAACTTTTGACACTGGTGGTCCGTTTGGTGGGTAAGTTGTTGTCCCACTCTATAGACCGCCTACTACAAGTATCCCAAAGGTGAGCATTCCCTGATCATGTGAACCACCAGCGTCAAATGTTGCAGTTCAGAAGATAGCTATGCACACTGCAGTTTCCCGAATGTGATAAATTAGCTAGATAATTGAAGCCATATTCCAAACAGTCCATTCATTTGCTAGATTGCATACCGGTTGTGTTTTATGCTCATGCTCGTTCAAAGAGCTTTGCGCTCAACTAGTACAGGCATCAATTGCTTGCTGGTCCTTACATGCTATCATGGGCTTGTTGACTACCCTGCGATGAAAATCACAGATTTTCATTTCTCTAGTCCTGATGACCTTATAAAGGGATGCCGATCGGGTAGTCTATCCAGCCTAGTGTCATTTATGTTATTTATTTATTCATTTTTTTGGATTGTGCTAGGTGCTTCATGTTAGTTTAGAAAAAAGAGATTGATTTGGACTGAATGTTTGTTTGTGTCACTTTTTATCTCTTGAATTGGGTATTACTGTTCTAGAATATGAGCCAAATTCCTCCGTTTTCCTAATTCTGGCGGGTCAAGTTCATTTAGGAATTCCATCTGTTACTACCGTCAATTCTGATCAATGTTAAGATTTCAGTCGACAGAGGGGTATTCTCTGATGCGGCGGTACCTGAATACCTGATATCTTAATGTATCATAAATTATATTCTAGTCTTCGATATGCTGTAAATTGATAAATTCTGTTTAGGTAAATGGAACGAAAGGGCCAAGTTAGAAAGCTACTCTTTATGTACGAGTGCATGAGCTAATTTGGTACCTAGAATTCTTGATGGTTTTTCTATTCTATCATGTAATATGCACTATCTTTGCTGTTCAGCTCAAATGGCCGAGGCAGTACTCATTGCTGTGACGAAGATTGGTTCCATTTTAGCAGATGAAGCCATCATGGCCATTATAGATAAGTTGTCTGAAAAAGTTACTAATCTGAAGGAACTGCCAGTAAAGATTGAGCAAATAAGAAAGCAACTGAATATGATGAGTAATGTTATAAGGAAAATAGGCACGGTATATCTCACAGATGAACTTGTCAAGAGTTGGATTGGGGAGGTCCGCAATGTGGCCTACCATGTTGAAGATGTAATGGATAAATACTCATACCATGCTCTTCAACTTAAGGAAGAAGGTTTCCTCAAGAAATTCTTCATTAAAGCAACACATTATGTCAAGGTTTTCAGTGAAATTGCCAATAATGTAGTTGACGTAGAGAAGGAGATTCAGCTAGTTATACAGA
Source organism: Triticum urartu (assembly GCF_003073215.2). NCBI lineage: Eukaryota > Viridiplantae > Streptophyta > Magnoliopsida > Poales > Poaceae > Triticum > Triticum urartu. Next base: position 4,060 of record NW_024114920.1, on the reverse strand, counting down.
TGAAAGATCAGTGGTTGCAGCCCTCCCAGCTTGACGCCAACACACTTGCTGAGATGGAAAGACAGCGGTCCCAAGACGGCTTCCCTGAATTTGTCAAGGATGAAGATCTTGTAGGAATTGAAGACAACAGGATATTGCTGACCAAATGGCTGTACTCCGAAGAGCAGGAAAACACTGTGATAACAGTATCGGGCATGGGTGGGTTGGGAAAATCTACCCTGGTCTCAAATGTTTATGAACGTGAAAAGATCAACTTCTCTGCAAATGCATGGATCGTTGTGTCACAGGTTTACACTGTTGATGCCCTGTTGAGGAAGCTACTATGGAAGATCGGATACACCGAACAACCATCGTCTCAAATGGACGTGCATGACTTGAAAAAGGAAATACAGAAGAGACTTGAAAATAGAAAATACTTGATTGTGCTGGATGATGTCTGGGAGCAAGAGGTATACTTCCAAATACGTGATGCTTTCCAGAATCTGCAAGGAAGTCGGATCATCATTACCACACGGAAGGACCATGTCGCCGGAATCTCTCCTTCCGACCGTCACCTTGAGCTGCAGCCGTTGAGTAATTCTGACGCCTTTGACCTCTTCTGCAGAAGGGCTTTTTACAACCAGAGGGGCCACATGTGCCCCAAGGATTTTGAGATAATTGCTGCCTCTATAGTTGAAAGATGTCATGGCCTGCCTCTAGCAATTGTTACCATTGGTAGCCTGTTGTCCTCCAGACCACGATTAGACATTTGGACACAAAAGTACAATCAGCTTCGAAGTGAGCTGTCAAACAATGATCATGTCCGAGCAATTTTCAATCTGAGTTACCATGACCTTTCAGATGATCTCAGAAACTGCTTCTTGTACTGCAGTCTGTTCCCAGAAGACCACCCCATGCCACGTGACAGCCTTGTGCGGCTGTGGGTTGCAGAAGGCTTTGTGGTGAGTAAAGAAAAGAACACACCAGAGGTGGTCGCTGAGGGCAATCTTATGGAATTGATCCACCGCAATATGCTTGAAGTTGTGGAGACTGATGAGCTTGGTAGGGTTAGCACCTGTAAGATGCATGATATTGTGCGTGAACTGGCTATTTCTGTTGCTAAAGAAGAGAGATTTGCTTCAGCAAATGACCAGCGTGAAATGATACAGATGGATAAGGATGTTCGCCGGCTATCAGCATGTGGATGGAAAGAAAACACTGCATTGACACTTAAACTTCCACGTCTTAGAACTGTAGTGTCACTTGGAGTAATTTCATCCTCCCCTGGCATGTTGTCTTCAATCCTGTCTGAATCTAGCTACCTGAGTGTTCTTGAGCTTCAAGACTCTGAAATCACTGAAGTGCCAGCATCGATAGGGCATCTGTTCAATCTACGTTACATTGGCTTACGACGCACCAAGGTCAAATCACTCCCGGATTCTGTTGAGAATCTTTCTAACCTCCACACTCTGGACATTAAGCAAACCAAAATAGAGAAGCTACCACGGGGAATTGTTAAGATCAGGAAGTTACGGCACCTTTTAGCTGATAGATATGCTGATGAGAAGCAGACAGAGTTCCGTTACTTTATGGGAATGCATGCACCTAAAGAGCTGTCCAACTTGGAAGAACTGCAAACTCTTGAGACTGTGGAATCTAGTAACAACTTGGCTGAGCAGCTGAAGAAACTGATGCAACTAAGCAGTTTGTGGATTGACAACATAAGTGCTGCTGACTGTGCACTTCTGTTTGCTACCCTGTCAGATATGCCACTTCTTTCCAGCTTGCTTCTTTCTGCAAAGGATGAGAATGAGACACTTTGCTTTGAGGCTCTGAAGCCAAAGTCTACAGATCTGCGCAAGTTGATTATCAGAGGGCAATGGGCTAAGGGGACACTGAATTGGCCGATATTTCTTGACCATGGAACCCACCTCAAGTATCTTGCTCTAAGCTGGTGCGACCTTGGGGAAGATCCACTGAAGATCCTTGCACCACACCTGCCGAACCTCACATTTCTAAAACTGAACAACATGCATAGTGCAAATACTTTGGTTCTATCTGCAGGTTCCTTCCCCAGTCTGAAGACACTGGTCTTGAAGCACATGCCTGATGTCAGCCAGATGAACATCATTGATGGCGCTCTTCCATGCATTGAAGGTTTGTACATCGTGTCTCTGTTGAAGCTGGATAAGGTCCCCCAAGGCATTGAATCACTTGGCTCCCTGAAGAAGCTCTGGCTGCTGAGCTTGCACAAGGATTTCAGAAGTCAATGGGTCACTAGTGGGATGCATCAGAAGATAATGCATGTTCCAGAGATTCGTGTCTAGATGCAGCAAGTGGGTTCTTTCTGCAGTGTCTTTGTCGGTTCTTTGCTTCTTTCTGCAGTCTCATTCCTGTATGCCGCATCGTATTTTTGATCATTCAAATAAGTTTGTGACTATTGAAATCACCAGTAGCATTTGGCCCGTACTTGTATATTGTAACACCATTTATTCCTCGAAGATTTATGTCCACTGCCTTTCAGAGGCCTCTGTACTGTTTCTATGTTGATCGTGCTCTGTACGTTTGTGTTGTTTAAGTTGCATGCTTTAGTACCAATTTCATGTAACAACATGCATTATTTGTATCGAACATCTTCTGTGATTGATCCTGTCAAACATTTCATTTTATATCTTGTCATCTTTTGATCTCTGCCACTATGTCACCCCATCATCTGATTCGCCAAGAGGTACCATTATATATTTGTCTGTTTTTCTTGGTGTTAAGATCTCTATCTTGGCTTTTTCCTTTTCAGTAGCACTTCTGTGTGTTTTGCAGGTATTTTGGCCCGCCGATTCCATCGAGGCTAAATTAGTAGTGCCATCTTGGTTCGTCTGGTCTGCTCTGTGGTAAAGGAAGAAGGAACGCAAATTACATGCCTTTGAAGAACATGAGCTTTCAGTTCCGGCTAAAGCCCCTGCTTCAGAGGCCAAGAGCCAGAGCTTGGTAGGAGTTCAACAAGGCCGCGCATTGCTAGAGGATACAAGGTGTTAAACGTATAGGTACAGGTGGGTCTGCGCTGGTTCGGTTGTAACTAGAGATAGGTTGTAATCTTTTTCTTATCTCTATCTTAACCCCCCTGTATTCTCTCATGTGGTTGATCCCAACAACCTTTCTTGTATCACAAACCATAATATCAATATATAACATGCGGGTGCCTGTGTATGGGCATTGAGACGCTTCGATACAATTTCACATGATAATCAGAGCCTCCCTCTTCCGCCACATCTAGCCTCGACCACCTTTCTTCCTCCCGCTGAAAACCCTAGCTCCTACCTTCTCATCCACCAAACCGAACCATGTCTACCTCCAGCCAAACTCCATCCATTGCCCTTACCAACACCACATCCGAGCCCCTCACAAGAACCAACTACATCCTATGGAGAGCCCAAGCTCGCTCCCAGATCATGGGTGCCGGGCTATATGGGTATATAGATCAAACCACACCCGAGCCAAACAAAACCATAGTCACCAAGACCTCAGAAGGAAAGGACCAAATCGCTCCTAACCCTGAATACAAACCATGGATTCAAGATCAGCAGATCATAGCCTTCCTCCTTCGTAATCTCTCGAAGGAGGTCCTGATCCAAGTCGCCTCCCTAGAAACCTCGCATGCCATATGGTCAGCCCTAGCAAATATGTTCGCTACCCAATCCCGTTCTCGTGTGAACAACTGCCGCCAATCCCTCACCAATGCACAGAAAGGCTCCTTGAGCGCATCCGCATACTTTGGGCAGATGAGAGCACTCTCGGACGAGCTAGCTGCCGCCGGGAACCCCATAACAGAAGCAGATCTTCTTTCTCACATCATTGCAGGGCTCGACATGGACTACTAACCTCTGATCTCGGCGCTGGACGTACGCATCGCTCCCCTCTCGGTGGATGATCTCTTCGGCATGGTCTCCAACTTCGACCAATGCGTTGAGATGTTCCACGGGACAGGGGCAGGGGCTTTCAAGTCCTCGGCTAATGTTGCATCCCGAGGTCGTGGCAACAACAACAACTCCAGCCCCTACCACAACAACCACAGCAGTGGGGGTGG
>NW_024114919.1:0-14105 GCF_003073215.2 Triticum urartu | reverse complement strand
CACTGACCAAGTACGCTTTGATGTTCGCCCCCCGCGCCGAGCCCACCGAGGCCGCGCTCAGCGTCAGCAATAGCGCGGTGCTCCGTGCTCTCGTCAGGACGGGGCTCGTCGTCGGAACCACCGTCGTAGCACAGGCTGTTCCCTTCTTCGCCGACGTTGTGGGCCTAACAGGCGCGCTCTTTGGCTGCACCACGACGATGCTGCTGCCGTGCCTGTGCTACCTCAGGGTCCGCTCCAAGACCGGGGGCGTCGTCAAGACGGGGCTGGAGACGGCAGCTTGCCTGGCCATCCTTGCGGTTGGCGCCGCGATTGTTGGGTTCGGAACTTACAGCTCTGTGAAGCAGATGCATCAGAGGTTGTGATTACGCGTGCGGTCAAGTCTTCAGTAATACGTACTACTGTGTTATCGGTATTTACTGTTCATCATCCAGTTGTCGGAATCTATTCAGTTCAACTGTTAGGTGTAGTTCTTCAGTTAATTTCCGAATAAGCAGCAGCGCGGGTCTGTTCGCATGCTGCTGCCTGCTAGTAACAAACTAGTCCTAGTCTGGAGTAGTAGTTAGTTGGCCTCATGGATCTCGTCCTGGGATGACACGACTTGCCCGACCCTTGTGCCACAGTGCACGTTGAGGGCCTATTCGGTTCACAGGAATATGAAACGTAGGAATGGAGAAACCCATAGAAATGAGAAAGGAACAGAGGTGCAAAACTGAGGATTCAAAACCGGAGGAAAACAGAAGAGCTGGACGTTCGGTACCGCGTTGGAAGAGCAGAGGAAGCCGTTCCATAAGGGGTGCTCAAAGCATAACTTTATGAAAAAAAAATTTGGCTGCATAGTGATTCTCTTAGGTAAAACATCTGGCTATGGAATAAATTATTTGGGAAGTGATTGATCTTTCTCGGGCATACGTGAAACATGAGCTCCGACTGGATTTACTATTTCCTGTAGGATCACCTGGCTAGAGCAGTATTCCGGAGGAAACTGAACTAGCATTTCCTGTGATCCGAATGGCCGGTTGGTCCAAAATCCTCTGGAATACCGATTCCTGCAGATTTCCTGTAAAAAACTGTGAACCGAATAGGCCCTAGGGTGTTGTGGGATGGCACAGCGCTTAACCTGGTCGTTGTGCTGATTTTCTGGTTTTCAGTTAGGAAATAAAGAGAAACAGGAAGGCTGCAGCACCAAAATTCCTACGGATCAATTTGAACAAGTCAGCCGCTTTGCCGATTCGATGTACAGAGAATGAAATCAACATGGTATGCACACAGCTCGGGTGCCCCTTGAGATCGTTTTCTATCAAGTACCTTGGACTGCCATTGTCACTACGGAAGCAAACCGCGGCTCAACTGCAATACCTGGTGGATCAGATGGCTAACAAACTGCCCAAGTGGAGAGCTGCCCTAATGCCAAAGAGTGGAAGGCTGACTTTGGTGCAGTCCGTGTTGTGCGCCATGCCAATTCATGCGATGATGGCTTTGGACCTGCCCATGAAAACAATTGCGGCAATGAACAAGATATGCAGGGATTCTTATGGTGCAGAAGGAAGGAAGCGAATGGTGGTAACTATGCAGTTGCTTGGGAGACAGTGTGCACCCCGAAATGGCAGGTGGTCTCGGCTTGCCCAACTTGCACTGGATGAATATGGCTATGCAAACTAGATGGCCATGGCTCAAAAGAACTGACACTACCAGACCTTTGAATGAGTTTAACATCAAAGTACCCAAGGACTCCTTGTTACTCTTCCAAGCGGCCACAAGGAGCATAGCACGGGATGGACTAACGACTTTGTTCTGGAAGGACCGTTGGTTATATGGACAAAGGGTACAAGAGGTTGCTCCCTTGATCTACAACATGACCCCGACACGGATTCGAACTACCAGGATGGTTGGATAGGCCATGGAGAATGGATCATGGGCCCAGGATGTGGGTCCGAACTTAGGACCGGATGCTTTGCAGGAATTCCTTCTACTTGTGCACCAGGTTGTTGCTTGAGAGCCTACGGAGAACATGCAGGACTAAATTTCTTGGTCTTGGGAGGCCAATGGACGGTTCACGGTTCGCTCGGCATATGCAGCCAAGTTCTGGGCGAGATAAGTGGCACCTATGGCGGATCTCACTTGGAAATCGCGGGCGCCCTCACAATGCAAAATTTTCACGTGGCTTGCTCTACGGGATAGATGCTAGACGTCGGACCGCCTGGCAAGGCGAGGATCACCACACCAGGACGCGTGCCCATTTTGTGACCAGGAGGAGAAATCAATCAACCACATATTGCTCACATGTGTCTTTGCCAGGATGACATCGACCAAGATCTGTCGGGCCTTGGGGAAGCCAGATTGGGTGCCGTCACAGCATGACAATCTCACATCGTGGATGTGCGGCAAAAGCGGACCAAACAAAGCCAACACAAAGGATTTGCGCACCATCCTTGGGCTAACCTTGTGGGAACTATGGAAGCACAGGAATGCAATTGTCTTTGATGGAGCACGGACTTCGTGTGAGGCACTACTTGGTAGAATAAGACTAGAGGGTTTAGTGTGGTTGTCGGCCGGCCTGCTAAAAGGAGATGTAGCACCCTTCTTTAGTCGGTTAGCAAGGTGGGATAGGCGTGAGGAGTAAAGTATTATGTAACACTTGTAACTAAGTGGAGGCATTCTTTTGCCCTTCTTCTTTAATATATGATATGCACACTTGTGCATATTCGAAAAAAAATTCCTTGCTCAAGAGCAAGCGGCCGCTGGTGTTTGTGCGCGGGAGCTTCCACACAACCTGGTGCTGGGCAGAGCGCTGGTTGCCCTTCTTCTCGCGCGCTAGAATTCACCTGTTGCACCCTCAACCTCCTTGCCAGCCGTGGTAACATTAGACATTAGTCAGCCTGCGCATCTCAGAAACCAAAAATTGTGATAAGGTCTCGGAAAAGCAAATGTGGCTGGAGATGAATTCGGACAATTCAATGGTGGACGCTATTGCTAAACCAACAAGTAAAATTTTCCATAACCTGCACAACATTAGTGTTTTTTTAATGACAAACCATGGTGATGATTTCATGGAGTGAACTGGCAGAGATTGTAAGCATTTTACAAGACTTGTATAATTATTTATTATCGAAGTTTCACACATTAATCGACATATATGATCTGTTGCAGGGTGAAAGAAGCATTCCATCTGAGGCAATGATGGGCACGGTTGAGGTATTTTCTATTTTGGCAAAATTGAGAGGCATTCAGATGATAACTGAGAAATCATAGTTTATGTCCTCTGCAACCCTAGACGTGTTTTCAATCATAAATCATTAGCAAAGTTGCAAAGTTGCAGGGAATGTAGCACTTCTGATGTGGATGTTTGCCCGATCTTTCACCGCAAACCACTAGATAACTATTCTTCCAATCACGGAAGCGATCCACGCAACCTGAAGAACATAGGAACGAATTCCACGGCAAGCAACGAGGTGATGAACACCATGCCTCACGCCAAACTCAACAACCCTTGGCAAATCCAAGAGCCTTCCCGCAACGCACGATAACTCTTGACAATTAAAGAACACTCATGCCTTTATTTCAAAGATAACTGACGAACGTCCGAGATGCCGTCTACACGCTGATCCCCTAGGACGGTGGTAACCTAAACACAATGTTCTACATAACTCAACTCTGTCTAAAGCCCTAGCCTCTGGCTCCTTTATAGAGGAGGCCAACCCCTAGTCGGTTGGACAGGCCCAAACCGACTCCTAACCTAATTAGACTCAAACTAGATACAAACCGGCCTTGTTTTAGAATGGCTCGGCTAAATCAGGTGGCTCGCAGGGCTTAGACATTATACATTGTGAATTATTTGTCCTAGCGTGCTAACGGAATTGATGCCCGCATCATCCTCCCCTTCTTAGGAAGACGTTGTCCTCAACGTCGGAAGGTCTTCTCCAACGTGTGTGACGTCGATCTTCACATCGCCATGATTCTTCTCCATACGATCCTCAAGTCTTGCTGGCTTGCCACACCACATCCTCCCTTTTGACCATGTGCCCTTGCTGCTTAAAGGCAGGGCTGATTCACATGTTCCTAAAACTAATGGTTGTCGTTATGAAATTTTCTGGGAGAGGGATGCGGGCCTCCCTGACGTGATCAACAAAGCGTGGGCGTCCTTGGGTGTTATGGAGGATTTGGGTCAGGTGAGTACTGCTCTTCAAAATACTATGACTGCCCTACGGAGTTGGAGTCAAAAGAAATTTGGTAATATTACCAAGGAAATTAATAAGACCAGATCAAGGCTAGAGGAACTAATGAATATGAATGCAGACCGTCAAGAAATTCGACTTGTTTCGGATAAACTAAATGATTTACTATATAAAGAGGAGATGATTTGGCTAAAGAGATCGTGCATTACATGGTTGAAAGAGGGGGATAGAAATACAAGGTATTTTCAAAGCAAGGCAGTTTGGCGAGCTCGGAAAAATAGAATAAGTCAACTTCATGACGATGATGGTAATGTTCACACGGACCCTAAAGTTATGGGTGATTTAGTTTCCTCTTATTTCAAGAATTTTTTTGCCGTGGATCCGAACCTTGACCCTAATCATGTTCTGGACTTGGTTCATTCAGTTATATCAAGTGATGATAATGCAAAACTTTGTATTGATTTCTCTTACCAGGAAATTTCAGATGCTCTATTCCAAATTGGTCCGTTAAAGGCTCCTGGTCCTGATGGTTTTCCTGCAAGATTTTTTTCAACGAAATTGGGACACTCTAAAAGATGGAATTATCAGGGCAGTAAAAGAATTTTTCAGGACAAATGTGATGCCGGAAGGAGTTAATGAGACATCCATTGTGCTTATACCCAAAATTACAAATCCAAAGAAGGTCTCTGATTTTCGGCCCATTAGTCTGTGCAATGTTATTTACAAGGTAGTCTCTAAGTGCCTTGTGAATAGATTACATCCTTTGTTGGATGGTATCATCTCCCCAGAGTAGAGTGCTTTTATTTCTGGGAGAATGATTACGGATAATGCTCTGGTTACTTTTGAATGTATACATTACATTAAACAGGAAAAATATCCATCAAAGAGTTTTTGTGCCTATAAACTGGACCTGTCAAAGGCGTATGATAGGGTAGACTGGAACTTCTTGAAGCAAATGATGCAAAAGTTGGGGTTTGCACATCGATGGGTTGACTGGATTATGACCTGTGTCACATCGGTGCGGTACTCTGTTAAATTAAATGGGACGCCCTTGGATTTATTTGCACCGTCGTGTGGGCTACGGCAAGGTGATCCACTCTTCCCGTTCTTATTTTTGTTTGTTGCTGATGGCCTGTCTGCAATCCTGAGGAATAGGGTGGATACAGAGAATATTATGCCTGTCAAAATTTGCAGAAGGGCGCCAGGTATATCACACCTTTTATTTGCAGATGATACACTTCTATTTTTAAGGCATCTCGTGAGCAAGCGGAACGGGTGAAGTCTTGTCTTGATCTATATGCTTCGGCTATGGGACATTCTCTAAATTATAATAAATGTTCTATTTTGTTTGGTGAAAGTTGTCCAATGGTTAATCAACAGGAGGTGAGAGATGCTCTCAATATTCCCAATAGTGGTTTTGAGGAGAAGTATTTGGGGCTGCCAACCCCGGATGGACGTATGTCAAAGGGAAAGTTTCAGAATTTGCAGGCCCAACTTTTGAAAAGGTTAATTCAGTGGGGAGATGGCTATTTGGCACAACCTGGGAGAGAAGTACTAATTAAGTCTGTTGCACAGGCGTTGCCCACATATATCATGGGTGTATTTAAGCTTCCTTTTTCTGTCTGCGATGATCTAACCAATATGGTTCGGAATTTCTATTGGGGAGCTTCTAAAGGAAAGAGAAAGGTACACTGGAAGGCATGGTCAAAGTTACAACAACCAAAGTGTAAGGGAGGTGCTGGTTTTCGTGACTTTCGTATTTTTAATCAAGCACTTTTAGCTCGTCGGGCATGGAGATTAATTACAAAGCCAGATAGCTTGTGTGCTAAACTTCTGAAAGCACGCTATTACCCAAATGGGAAGTTGGAGTATACTGTTTTTTTCCGGTAATGCATCCTCCTCTTGGACAGCGATATCTCATGGTCTAGACCTGCTTAAGAAATGGTTGATATGGAGGATTGGTAATGGACAGAGTGTCCGTATATGGAGTGACAATTGGATTCCAAGGCCCTTTTCCTTCAAGCCAATTTCAACTCAAGGTAGATGCCGTATGAGGTATGTCTCACAGCTCCTAAATGTCAATGGTTCATGGAATGTTGAACTTCTACAGACGATATTCTTGCCATGTGATGTCGTAGCAATTTTGAAAATACGTGCATCGCCGAGGCAGGGAGATGATGTGTTGGCTTGGGGCCCAGGCAAACTTGGTACATTTTCAGTTAAGTCCGCATATGACATGGCTTTTGAGGAGTCGTGCAGGGCGACTGCCCAAGTATCGAGTAATGCGTCGGATGGACGACGAGCTTGCTGGAAGCTAATATGGGGAACAAATGTACCGCCACAGTTAAGAATTTTGCATGGAGAGTTGCTGTTGATTCACACTAGTAGAAAACAAAGCTTTAAAACCGGTTCGTAAGGGCCTTTAGTGCCGGTTCCATAACCGGCACTAATTGGTGGGCACTAAAGGCCCCCCCTTTAGTACCGGTTCGGCACGAACCGTCGCTAAAGTGCCACCACGTGGCGTGAGCTCGCGCCCTGGTATGGGGGACCTTTAGTACCGGTCGGTGTTACCAACCGGTACTAAAGGTTTTTTTTTAAAAAAATTGAAAATTTTGAAAAAAAAATTGATTTTTTTTTCAATTTTCAATTTTTCTGAATTATTTGATGATTTAGTCTCTAATCACCTCTCTTAACTGCTCAAGTGTGGATTACTCATTCCAAATCGCCTAACTCTTCTTAAGAACCAACACCGGATTAGCTAGCCACTCGGGTGAAAAACCTCCACGATAAACCCTGCTGCCAAAAGCCGGGCTACCTCCTCACCAATAGCCTTACGCCTCTCTTCGTTGAAGGGGCGGAGAAACTGCCTGACCGGTTTGAACTTAGGATCTATGTTAAGGGTGTGCTCTGCGAGTTCCCTCGGTACACCTGGCATGTCAAAAGGCTTCCATGCAAAGATGTCCCGGTTCTCACGGATGAACTCGATGAGCGCGCTTTCCTATTTTGTATCCAGGTTAGCGCTAATACTGAACTACTGAGATGAATCACCAGGAACAAATTCAACCGTATTTTCGTGTTGAATTTTTTGATATATTATACATTTTTTTCCGACATCATATGCAAAAGTTATAGCCGTTTTACAGTTTCCCTACACTTTTTGCAAAACATGTCCAAATTTAAGTTTTCAAATTTTTCTAACTAGTAGATGTAGTAATATAACTACCTCTTGAAGGATTTTATTTTTTGAAGTTTTTATCATTTTCTTTTGATTTTTTCAAAACTGAAATGGCGATATAGGGGGGTAGAGTTTGAAAATTGCCCCCTTTAGTGTGGGTTCGTGGCACGAACCGGTACTATAGGTTAGACCTTTAGAACCGGTTTGTGTCACAAACCGGTACTAAAGGGGCTCGTGGGGACCCGACCTGACGCCAGCCTGCCACTACCCCTTTAGTATCGGTTCGTGGCACGAACCGGTACTAATGCATATGGTGCCTTTAATGCTGGGCCAACTTCAAACCCACACTAATGTGTCTCACATTAGACCCTTTTCTACTAGTGTCACTTCCTACATGGCAGAATAAAAACAAGCGTGGATTAGAGGTAACAAGTTTCTGTCCGGTGTGTGCAACTGAGCCTGAAGACAGTTTTCATGCCCTGTGTCGATGCCCACTTGCAGTGCAACTCTGGGAATGCATGAGTGAGGTCTGGCGCCTATCGAAATTAAAGGAGGTGTCTAACACGGGTGTAGAATCGCTGCTGGAGGTTTTGTATCCTTTGGGAGATATTGAGCGAGCTATGTTATTATTCACTTTATGGAGATGTTGGCATAATCGGAATGAGTTGATACATAAGAAAATTCCAGCACCAATGGATGCTCCGCGCCAGTATTTATGCAGCTACCTTGAGTCGTTAACTGAAATAGCTCAAAATTCCAATTGTGATCCGGTGAAAGGTAAAGCAGTGATATCTTATGATCCAGCGGCAAATAGGCCACATGAAATATCAAGAATTGTGCCACCTGTTAAGTGGCTTCCTCCTCCTGTGGGTTGGGTGAAGCTCAATACGGATGGTTCCTGGACTAATGATGAAAGGGCTAGTGCTGGTATTGTGCTTTGCGATAATCTAGGCAACATTATTTACTCATCTTGCATGGAGTTATTTTCATGCCGAGATGCCCTTGAAGCAGAATTATGCACATGCATGGAGGGTTTATCCATTGCTATTCAACGGACGGAACTTCTAGTTTGTATCGAGATGGATTCACTTATAGGAGCGAACATGTTGAAGGACAAGGACATTGGCAAGTCAATCTACGCGTCTTTGGTGGCAGAGATAAAGTACTTGAAGTCTCTTCGAACGACTAGTATTGTTTATATCAAGCGTGGTCAAAATTTAGTTAGTGATTTTTTAGCTAGTTTTGCTAGAATTGACAGTAGAACTGTTGTCTGGTTGGGATCAGGACCCAAGAGATCATTGATTTATGTAAGCAGGATTATACGTTTGATGCTTGAGTATAAGTTTATCCTGAAAAAAAAGACTTGTTCTTGGCGCCCTCCATGTTTGGACCACCAACCTGATTGAGATTGAGACACACAATCCGTCAAATTGCGACGTGTACACGTGCCACGCAGCAGGACAAATTCCGAGACACCAAGGATCCAAATTAGCCGATACTTTTAGGACGACGATAACTGCCACATATGTGGGCATTAAGGGGTCTGCCCACACATTTTGTGTGGTGTCTAAGAGGACCAGCCCACACATCTACGTATGGGCAAAACAACTAGCGCCCACACGCCTCGTTTTTTTTCTTGCGGTCCCTCTCACATGCCTACGTGTGGGCAAAATGCATAACACCCACACGACCTCTCTTAGCCACCTACCTCAAGGTGCCGCACGCCCCGCGTGACAGTCACCACGCATCCCCGCAGTTGCCATGGTCTCGACCCTCTTCAATGTCCGTTTAACTGCAGTTGCCATGTCGCTGAACTACAGTTGCCATGTCGGACAACTACAGTTGCCATGGTTGCTCAACAGCAGTTGCCATCTCAGGTCAAGTGACAGATGCCATTTTGGACAACTGCAGCTGTTGCCATGTATGATCTGGTTTACTATAGTTGCCATGATTTGAAAACTTTAGAGGTTGCCACCTACTAACACTAAGCAGTTGCCATGTATGGTCTGGTTTACTACAGTTGCCATGATTTGAAAACCTTAGAAGTTGCCACCTACTAACACTAGGCAGTTGCCGTGTAGCGCTACAAAGAGACATGACAAAACAACATGTTTGAGTAAAAGAGAGAGTTGCCATCTGCTTACAAGCACACTGGGGCAGTTGTCGTGTACCCTGCAAAACACATGGCAACTGACATGTTCGGGTAAAAAAAAAGAGAGTTGCCATCTGCTTACAAGCACACTAGGGCAGTTGCCATATACACTGTAAAACGCATGGCAACTGGCAGGTTGGGTGTAGGAGAGAAGACGGGCGTGTGGGCGCGATGGCAAATGCCCGCACACCAGCCCTTGTGCGTGAGTGAAAACTGGTGTGTGGGCGAACTGCTAAACGCCCACACACCAGCCCCTCCGCGTGGTGAAACAAACGTGTGGGCGATCGGGTGAATGCCCACACACCAGCTCAGTCCTACGTGGCACCACAAACATGTCAAGATTCGTGCATCCTATAAATGGACGCGGATCCACGCGTGTGGGCGAGATGCAAATGCTCACACGTGTGGGCGTTAGTGTTTCTGTACTTTTATGTCCACCAAAATACAAACCGTATAGCTGTGCCAATCTGCACATAAATCCGTCTCTCTTTTTTTTTTCAAATTTCTGCACCTTGGGTTTGGAGCGACACAGCAGAGTCCTAGTGTACGTGACTTGATACAATCACTTGCACGCACATGTAACCTCCAAGTCTGATATAATCTACGATCTCCTTTTTTCATTTTTTTTGACGCCGATAACTGCCACACGTGTGGTATATTCGACATGCGCTCACACATCGTGTGTGGTGTGAGCAGGAGGCAGCCCACACGGGCTGTATGTGGGCAGACATTAGAATTGCCCACACGTGTGGACGCGGCTACTTCGTGTCACACACCTAACAAGTACTACTCATCTTCACCTCGCGTGTGTGGCACGAAGCAAAAATGCCCACACGTCCTGGTGCAGCTACGTTAGGTACCCCGCGGGATGACAATTTAGTTGCCATCCTGGTTGGTAGATGTAGTTATTCGGGATGGCAAGTGTAGTTGTAAAAGCATGACAACTCTATCTGTTTTGGTTAACTACAATTGCCATGTCTAATTTCTAGTAGTTGCCGCGTGTAATCAAACCGTAGTTGCCGTGTGTGATTAACTACTTGCCACATGTAGTCAAACAATAGTTCTCATGTGTGTTTACCTAGTTTCCACGTGTGGTCCAACTATAGTTGCCATGTATTGATAATCACAGTTGCCATGTGTGTTTATCTAGTTGCCACGTATGCGCAACTGCAGTTGTCATCTAGCAAAGAATCACAGTTGCCATGTGTGTTTACCTAGTTGCCACGTTCGCGTAACTGCAGTTGCCATCCACAACGTTGGAGTGTTGTGTGAGCGAAAAACAGTTCGCCCACACGCACATGAACTAGGTGGTGGCTGTGTGGGCAGAAACTAGTTCGCACACACAGCGCAGCTGGCAAACAACATGGTGCGGGGGTGTGGGCAAACTCTCCAACGCCCACACATCAGCCCCGTCCTACGTGGCACACCAAATCCATCTTTTCGTGTCAAGATTCGTGCAAAAGACAGACAGACAGTGAACGACGATCCAGACGTGTGGGCGAGTTGGAAAACACCCACACGTGTGGGCGTTAGTGTTTTCGTTTTATTTATACTTCCTGTCTTTTTGTGAATCTGATCCGATCCCTTGCCAAACGCGCGACCGGAACTCACATAACAAGATCTGCGTCTCGCCCTCCAGGCGGAAGCATTTTTTTTGTACGACTAGTAAGTTTGCACAACAAATATAAATATTAATAACCACTGCAATAACGAACAATTGTGCGCACAATATTGAAGCAGTACTATCTCAAATACATCACACGCACTAAAATATTAGAAATATTTTTCAACATTTTTTTTGATTGATACAAATGTTCCAATAACATAGATATATTCAAGTCCAAGATGAATAGTGATGAACACTAATGTTGTCATTATTCTAATCACAACATCCATTTGAAAGATTTGATGCTTATACAGAAAACAAACAAGTATAACATGGTTCTTTATCAGAACCAGAATTATTCCTTCAAAAGATGCTGAAAATTGTCACTGATAAATACATAGGGGCTATCAACCAAGCACCAAAATTTGGTTGACTGACTGCAAAGCTAAAAGTTAACTCAATTTATAGCAGGGGGCTCTTGCAACGCTATTTGTTCATATTATCTGGTGGAAGTATGAACATATGAAGCTACAAAGCAAATAAAAATCTCAACAGTAAACCTCTCTTTGAAACAAATGATCATAGTCCTCAATGTAGTAGAAAAGCAATGGAGCAGAATTTCTCGATACCGACTGCAGGGCAGGTGTACTGAATGTAGTATCCCAGGGGAGAGCTACATACATCAGGGAGGACCTACTACAGATAAGAATTCTTACCACCCATGGATTCCAAAGCACCTAAAATTCTGGAGTGCAGAAACCAAAAGTATTAGTTAGAAACAATGAAGTACAGAACAAATTGCAAGTTTAAAAATCAAGTATATCTTCCCATGATCCCCCTTTCACCAGTCGAATCATGTGGAATATAATGAAAAGGGAACTACTTTTATATCTTCTTTATTAACATTATTACCCGAAAATTGCCTTTGGAGCTCGGCCTCCATGGAGGCCTCCAAATTAAAATTTCAAATTTCATCACAATTCATATTTTTACATTTCAGAAAATTCTAAAAAAATACAGATATACATGAAGGCATAACACATGTGTGTAAATTTTCAGTATGCAACGCTGATAAATTTAGGCTAATGTAAAAATATATAGGGTACTTAAGTGCTTGTACAGAAAAAAGAATAAGACATACGTAGTTTTTAGAACATGCCATGTATATTTTTATGGTAAAGAAGACACTCCACTACCATTATCATTTATCAATGTCTACACCTTCTTTTCTCTCACAAACCCAGAAGCAGCAAAGTAAGTACAATACCACCAAAGACATTTATGTAAAAAGAGTTATTAGCACAAAAAATCCACTATAAACCGAACCGATCATAACCTAGTAATTCATAATAGCAGGTGAACATCTTAAATTTTATCAAGATATCTCGATGTAGTAGCCAAGGGGGCCTTTTTCGTCTTAAAATTTCCTGAAGCATGTCGAGCTTCCTAACACTAATAATCAGTAAACAAAGCCATTTAGATTTGTCGCTAAACAAGTAAATGTAGCATGTGATACCCGCACACAAAATTTATGTACTTGGAATTTCCATCACTATCTCATACATTGTCACCATTGAATGGATCTAGATGACAAATAATCAAATCAGACTAAAATCTAAGAATGTTAGCTCCATGATGCTACCGGTGGGTTCAAGCATCAAGTGCTTTCACGGCAGTTTCTGAGCTCAACTTCCCAACACGGTCAACGCCAAAGGAACAAGTATCGAGGTGCCCACCGTTACAATTTATATGAAAAAAATACCGAGATGCAGAAAGCAAGATGCAAGCCTACGCAAGCAACCCTTTCCTAGAGTGTGTCTCTCTCCTAAGTTGAACAAATATTCACACCATCTAATTATACTGAAAAGAGGCTCCCGATGTTGTAATCAAACGCTTTATTGGGGTTCCTTGAACCCATGTCTTAGCATCTTGGTAATGAATATAGGTTCATACTAACCAGAAGACAACTATCAAGAATATATGTAGGATAACATGTTGCCACCAATCTAACCTCTATCATCAGAGATAGTGGAGATAAATTGTAAGAGCTCAGACCTTCCCACTTCAATGGCAGTTTTAAGATCTTCAGGAATGGGGGGAGGTGTAACCTCGGGGACAGGCGGAATATTTCCTTCCTCAACCTGCAAAAAATATATCAACCCCAAGCTTTGATTCCCACTAACACATTCCCCAAAAAAAACTTGCAAAAGACATCAGCCGTGATGTACCAGCTTCTGAAATCCTTAATCCTTTTAAGAGCTTCAAATGAAGTAGGGACAACAGCCCCAACATCCCTTAGTGCCTGATTCTTAGCTTGTGCAGATTCCAACTCACCACCACTCATCGCACCCTGTTATACCAAAAAATAAATAAACCACATCTGCGCATACTTGTTCAGCTCACCAGAACTTGAGGAAAAAAAATTTACAACTCACAGCATGGCAAAATTGGACTCAAATTTCAACAGATGTGCACACGTCCCACTAACCCGAGCAACAATAGGTTTCTCGACCTTTCCTTGTTTCAAGGATTCGAGTAGTGAATACTCATCACTTCCTCCAAGCTCCCCAAGAACAACTGTCATTTTAACCTAAAGCCAACAAATGAGGTCAAACTAAATTTCCAGGACTCAATCAAACTAAAGTATCTTAACATGTCCATGTAACTGAACTAATTAATCAAAAAGCAACCCAGTTGGCATTACCTCAAACAGTTTATGTGCACCGTAATGCGGGATCAGCAGCAATAGAACATGGGCGTGTCTGGCGTGGGTCGTGGGAGGACGACTGCTGATGTGTGCTATTCACCACCTTCTTCCTCCTCTCCGGCACCTGGATCCCCTCTACGGCGGACCTCTCTGCCTCCATGCCCTTGCGCCGCACCTGGGCACGCTCGTGGCAGCGCCGCTCCTTGTTGGTGAGCGCCCGGTCGAGCACTGAGAGTAGCCCGCTCCCCGCGCCCCTACCGGGCCCGGGGACGGTTGAGGCGAGTGCCTTCGTC
>NW_024114918.1:0-13632 GCF_003073215.2 Triticum urartu | reverse complement strand
TAAGGTGCTTTTAGGTCGTGGTTCTATACTCAGTGATGCCGTTGGAGTTGATGGACTCACTTATCTTCCAAGCCTTCCATTGTTATCGTTATTAGTTGGCCTTAAGCCATATTTATTGTAATAAGTTCTCTATTGAGACACTCGATGTAATAAGTGTGTGATTGCTACTCTGTTATAAATCCTTCAAGTACTGTGTGGTGTCAGCATTACTGATCCAGGGATGACACCGGAGCACAGAGATTGGACCGTTTGAGGTCTGGTCACTACACACATTGAACTATCGAGTAGTCATCAGCTTTGCTCTGCCAGACGTTCATAACATCTGGTGTTGCTCCTGCAGCAGGTTTGTCATCTAGCGGTGCTTTCAGGACGTAATTCTTCTGTGCAACAATGTGGATAATCCTCAAGTTACGGACCCAGTCCGTGTAGTTGCTACCATCATCTTTCAACTTAGCTTTCTCTAGGAACGCATTAAAATTCAATGGAACAACAACGCAAGCCATCTATCTACAACAACATAGACATGCAAAATACTATTAGGTACTAAGTTCATGATAAATTAAAGTTCAATTAATCAAATTACTTAAGAACTCTAGATAGAGATCCCTCTAATCATCTAAGTGATCATATGATCCATATCAACTAAACCATGTCCGATCATTACGTGAGATAGAATAGTTTTCAATGGTGAATATCACTATGTTGATCATATCTACTATATGATTCACGCTCGACCTTTCGGTCTTAGTGTTCCGAGGCCATATCTACATATGCTAGGCTCGCCAAGTTTAACCCGAGTATTCCGCGTGTGCAAAACTAACTTGCACCCGTTGTATGTGAACGTAGAGCTTATCACACCGGATAATCACGTGGTGTCTCGGCACGACGAACTGTAGCAACGGTGCATACTCAGGGAGAACACTTATTCATTGAAATTTAGTGAGAGATCATGTTATAATGCTACCGTCGAACTAAGCAAAATAAGATGCATAAAGGATAAACATCACATGCAATCAATATAAGTGATATGATATGGCCATCATCATCTTGTGCCTTTGATCTCCATCTCCAAAGCACCGTCATGATCACCATCGTCACCGGCTTGACACCTTGATATCCATCGAGGTATCGTTGTCGTCTCGCCAACTATTGCTTCTACGACTATCGTTGCCGCTTAGTGATAAAGTAAAGCAATTACATGGCGATTGCATTTCATACAATAAAGCGACAACCATATGGCTCCTGCCAGTTGCCGATAACTTTTGTTACAAAACATGATGATCTCATACAATAAAATTTAGCATCATGTCTTGACTATATCACATCACAACATGCCCTGCAAAAACAAGTTAGACGTCATCTACTTTGTTGTTGCAAGGTTTACGTGGCTGCTATGGGCTGAGCAAGAACCGTTCTTACTTATCCATCAAAAACCACAACGCGGTATAGTGATTGCTTTTTGATCTTCAGAAAGAACCATGTTCATTAAATCCGATTCAACTAAAGTTGGAGAAACTGACACCCACCAGCCACCTATGTACGAAGCACATCGGTAGAACCAGTCTTGCGTAAGTGTACACGTAATGTCAGTCTGAGCCGCTTCATCCAACAATACCGCTAAATCAAGAATCAACTAGTGACGGCAAGCAATATGTATATACCCATGCCCACAACTCCTTTGTGTTCTACTCGTGCATATAACATCTACATAGACCTGGCTCGGATGCCACTGTTAGGGAACACATTAATTTCAAAAAAAATTCCTACGCACACGCAAGATCCATCTAGGTGATGCATAGCAATGATAGAGGAAGAGGGTTGTCCACAGGCTTGGTGCAATAACCCCACCACCTTCTTGAGAATGAGCATGTATAGTAGGTTCTGTTGTAAAACTTGCTGAGTACCTTTGTACTCATGTTTGCTTAATTACTATTTTCAGACGACAACATCGCCCCCTCCGATGGGTTCTACATAGACCTTGATGTCGACGAGTGACTAGCCACCCAGGTGGTGATCCTGGCCATGGAGGGCCCTATGTAGTTAGACAAGCTTCGGAAGCCTTCTTGCTTTCTAGTGTCTGTACTCAGACTACTCTCGGTGACGTCCCGCGAACTCTAGATCCAGCTGAGTGTTGAGGGAGAGTTTCGTCAGCACGACGGCGTGATGACGATAATGATGAAGCTACCGGCGCAGGGCTTTGCCTAAGCACTGCAACGATATGACCGAGGTGGAAATCTGTGGAGGCGGGCACCGCACACGGCTAAACAATCAACTTGTGTGTCTATGGGGTGCCCCCTCCCCCATATATAAAGGAGTGGAGGAGGGGGAGGGTGGGCCCCTCTATGGTGCGCCCAAGGGGAGTCCTACTCCCACCGGGAGTAGGATTCCCCCTCCTTCCCTAGTTGGATTAGGAGAGGAAGGAAGGGGGAGAGAGGGGGAAGGAAAGGGGGGACGGCCCCCCACCCAATTCGGATTGGGCTTGGGGGGGGGGGCTCCCCCTCCTAGGCTCCCATCTCCTCTCTCCCAGTATGGCCCAATATGGCCCATATATCTCCCGGGGGGTTCCGGTAACCTCCCGGTACTCCGGTATATGCCCGAACTCACCCGGAACCATTGCGATGTCCAAACATAGGCTTTCAATATATCGATCTTTATGTATCGACCATTCCGAGACTCCTCGTCATGTCTGTGATTATATCCGAGACTCTGAACTACCTTCGGTACATAAAAACACATAAACTCATAATAACGATCGTCACGGAACGTTAAGCGTGCGGACCCTACGGGTTCGAGAACTATGTAGACAGGACCGAGACTCATCTCCGGTCAATAACCAATAGCGGAACCTGGATGCTCATATTGGTTCCTACATATTCTACGAAGATCTTTATCGGTCAAACCGCATAAAAACATACGTTGTTCCCTTTGTCATCGGTATGTTACTTGCCTGAGATTCGATCGTCGGTATCTCAATACCTAGTTCAATCTTGTTACCGGAAAGTCTATTTACTCATTCCGTAATGCTACATCCCGTAGCTAACTCATTAGTTACATTGCTTGCAAGGCTTATAGTGATGTGCATTACCGAGAGGGCCCAGAGATACCTCTCCGATACACGGAGTGACAAATCCTAATCTCGATCTATGCCAACTCAACAAACACCATCGGAGACACCTATAGAGCATCTTTATAGTCACCCAGTTACGTTGTGACGTTTGATAGCACACTAAGTGTTCCTGCGGTATTCGGGAGTTGCATAATCTCATAGTCATAGGAACATGTATAAGTAATGGAGAAAGCAATAGCAGTAAACTAAACGATCATCGTGCTAAGCTAACGGATGAGTCAAGTCAATCATATCATTCTCTAATGGTGTGATCCCGTTAATCAAATGACAACTCATGTCTATGGTTAGGAAACATAACCATCTTTGATTAACGAGCTAGTCAAGTATAGGCATACTAGTGAAACTTTGTTTGTCTATGTATTCACACATGTACAAAGTTTCTGGTTAATACAATTCTAGCATGAATAATAAACATTTATCATGATATAAGGAAATAAAAATAACAACTTTATTATTGCCTCTAGGGCATATTTCCTTCAGTGAGCCCTCCCGTGGTCTTTAGCAAGCCGGCGGGAATCTGTTGCCGAACCGGCGGTTGGATCCAGGGCCGGCGGATCTCGTTGCGCGTCGCCGGCAGCGATCGCCGTGGCTGATTGGCGCAACCTCGCCATGCCGCCAGAACCTTTTAGGTGGCACCTCATCCCCGCGGCGTTGGGCGCCAAAACAAAGGCCATTTGCGCCTCCATGACCAGTCATGAACCCAAAAAGGAGGAGCGGCATGCGCACCACGCGAGGCTTCCTGCACGGCTTCAAGCGGAGGCGGCTGCTGCAGCCCTCGCGGCGTAGGCGTCCACGGTAGCACGCAACATAGAGAAGGCTTCGGCAGCCCGTGAGGCGGCGTCAGAGGAATCCCTCCATGCCCGCATAACCGAGAAGCGGCGGAGGAGGACGGTGAAAGTGATGGCAAAAGAGCAAAGCTGGACGGTCCATGCCATGTCTGGACTGCCCCCTAAGGAGGATAAAGGCGAGGATGGCGACAGATCAGACAGCTCTGTCAGTGAGCAGATCCGCCTCGACCCGTTCTGCTTCTTCGACCACTGCTGCCGCAAGGACGACTGGAAGGGCAAAGGCAAGGGCAAGGCCGGTCATGGATGAACTTCTTCGATCATCGTTTCGTTTGCAGTTAGTAGACTATGTCAATTTTTGATAGTCCGATGACATGTGATTAGCTATGTATGTACATTGCATGAGCTAATATGGATTTGAGTATTCGATTTAGATGCATCTGATTATGAAGGAGCAAATTTATGTGTTGTCCGATCACTGCCCGCGGACACAACCGGGCGCGTTCTCAGGCGTTTGAGGGCCGGATTTTGGTATTTGTGGTTGTAGATGCTCTTAGAGTTTAGTCAAACTATCGTAATGCTATTGCACTAGCCAGCCTATACACGTATTAAAGGTGCCACTAGCTTTCTGAACTATGTATTGAATAATAACCAAATTTCTTTAAGTCATGATGCTAGAGCTAGCCACATCTTCGTTACCGAAAATGAAGGTTCGTTATGTTACCGGAGGAGGTCTATATTTTTATTTTATTGGATGTACATTACGTACCTTCAATTAATGTAGTAAAATCAAGTCATTTTTGTTTTGTATAGTGTCACCGAATGTTAAGGTGGCGATGACATTATAGTTTAGTTGCACTACCCAAATTTTTTGGGTGAAAATAGAGTCTCCGGAGCACCAACTACTCCTGATGATAAATATGCCTTCAGGACTTCTAGTGTCTCATTCAACATTCCTGGACCCTTTTGACCAACTTCGAAGGTATAATTGTTCTAAGCAATCTTCATTTAGTTTAATCATACTCATATGTTATTATTCTAATTCATTACTTGCTTGTGAGCCAGTTTTGTAACAAAAAATATTTTAGGCGCACTGCGCAAAAACAAAAAGTTTCATTTCCTCCATCACGCACCTCCTCATGTGCATATTTTATGCATATTACAGAAGACTTATATAAAGATGTACAGCACTAAAGATGAAATGAAGAGGCAAGATGGGTGGACTAGCCGGGATGACAATATATTACAAGCACATCACAACAAAACCTATCTTTATAGGGTTTAAAAGTATATTCCATATGCTGTGTATGAAATATGTTCAATGCACATGACGGCTTTGAACCCCAATTAAATGCTCAAAGTGTGCAATATGGATGAGTGCATTTTTTGTTGTGTGTTTTGGTCAAATCATTTGCTTGGCTGAGAAACAAACATATATAAAGCCCCGGCATGAAAAGGGAAATTGAACTATTATCGTGGTTATCACTGACCAGCCTTCTGACCCATCTATTATAGTCAACTCATCACACTGAGGCACTGACGCGGCAAAAAGCGTCAGTGATGATGTAATCAGGCCGATTGGTGTAGTTCGGATCTGCAGTAGTGCTAGCCGCTGGATGTGGTTGTGGAGGATGAACCAGGAGAAAAGGTTGCATGTTGGTTCGGCTTGACGTCAGATCTTGGCAACACCGGATCTTGGATGAGATCCGTTGAATTTAATGACAGCTAGCTAGGGTGAGCTACTAGCTGTTTGTTTTGACTATTTGTCGCATACAACAGGCCACGTAATATTCTGACTCTCAAGCCTCCTAAGTCAAATCTTCTGAACTGCAGCTAGCTTAGCTTAATAAGATAGCGCGTACCGTAGTTAATTATCCACTGACAAAGCAATAAGAATCTCAGGCTACGGCCGCTACGCTCTCAGCTGTGTCACCGCCACTATACTATATATATACATGGCGATCTGGTCAATGGTGATGCGTGCACTACCTACCATTAACTTTGATCAGCTGGTTAACGACTCGATACGCGGGACAGCTTGAATGTTGACTGAAAAATATTTTGACTTTCTACTAGCATTCGCATAGCGTATATATCCTATAAATAGCAGCAGTGATGTTTGGGCATCGATCACACAGCTACTAGCTAGCACAGCAGCATTGACTTGGGATTTGGGGATCACATCACACAAGAAAATATTACTCCATGGGAGGCCAAAAGGGTCCTGCTGCGATCATGGTGGGTGTGCTCCTCATACTGGGGCTGGCCACTGCGGCGATGAGCTCCTCGGAGAAGGTGGCCACTGGCGAGAAGACGTCGTGGCCGGAGGTGGTGGGGCTATGCGCGGAGGAGGCCAAGAAGATCATCCTCAAGGACAAGCCCGATGCCAACATCGTCGTTCTCCCCGCCGGCTCGATGGTCACCATGGACTACGATCCCCTGCGCGTCCGCATCTTCGTCGATACCGTCGCCAAGGCCCCCCACACCGGCTAGCTAAGCTTGGTACCTACACGGTTACACAAAAGTGACTATTAATGTCAAGGGACATGGAAGAATAATTTCATATACCCCCCATATCCATGCATGGATGTCACGGGCATATGTGTGCTAGCTCCTTAATTTGCATTGTCACTTTAGTTTTGCGCCTCCTCTCACACAAGGAAGATTTGTCTTGTTAATTAGTGGAAAACCGAGCGGAAACAAAAAAAAATTGAACAAGAAACAATTATTATAGGCCCGACGCGGCGACGCCCGTAGAATATATTTTTTTACTAAACAGAAGAAAAAACTACGTCCAAACCAGCACTATTCCCCGGCGGCGGCGCCCTCAGATGTAAAATCCTCTGCTCTGTTCTACGTCCCCTCCGACGCCAATGCAGCGCCTCTCCTCTCCCTCGCGACCTCTCCTCTCCTCCGTGGCGTCTCGCTGGTGGTGGCCACCAGCACTCGCGCGACGACTCGATCCACCTCTCCGTCGTGTTTCCTCGGAGGCTACATGGGGCCAAGATGTGAACCTCCATGACAGCGATGAAGATCCATCGAGCGCAACCAAGGCTCGCACGACTGAAATCGTGATCAAGGAGGACGAAGAAGAAGCCAGCGACTACGAGTACAACCTCGGCCACGTACTTGAAAAGAGCGGACACCGTGATGGCTCTATGTACAGGGCTATCGGTTGGGGCTGGAAAAGGGATTATTCTCTCGGCGATCGTAGCGAGAGTAAGTCGTCAATACTTGTCTCTTCTGTCTTTTCTTATTCTTTACTGGTTGCTGTTAGTTGTTACAGATATGAACTTTTTTCCCCTTAGACATTGGTACCTTTGTCCACGTCCTGCGGCCGTACATATTTGACTGTGATCATAGAGAATTAGAGATTATTATGTTTAAGGAGCTAATGTTATATCTGTGTGCGAACTTCCTCCGAACACTCATTGTCTTGCACCATAGCTTTCAGTTAACTGCAATGCAAGTCTTAAATTTTCGATGAGATTAGTCATTAGTTAGCACTTCCACCCACAAAACCTGAATTCAATTGTGCAGGCCCTTCTTCAATCTGCGCAGTCACCTGACAGAAAATAAATAGCATTTTTTACAATTGTAGCTCTATGAGTATACCCTGGTTATGTTGTACAGGTATAGTCTCCTTTTGGCTTATTGTCGGAACCTTAATTAGAACGATTGAGTTTGCTCTCCTCCCCAACTATTCTGCAGTGATACTAGATAGGGTACTGAGTTGTTGCACCAATGGCTGAAAATCATCCGGTCAACTCCTCCTAGCATATCAATCTCATTTGAATAGACGACCAAGTGTTGTACTTCCTCCATCCCAAAATTCATGTCTTAGATTTGTCTAAATATGGATGCATCAAGTCATGCTTTAGTATTAGATACATCCGTATCTAGACAAATTTAAGACAAGAATTTTGGGACGGAGGGAGTATATTCTAGAACAATAGACGACATGCAATTTGTGTTGATATCCTCTGTAATCCTGACTAGCCACGTGCATAATGCTTTCCATGGAAGCATCTAATAAACTTTTCAGGGCAATGTTTCCTGTTGGTGTTCCTAAATAGGAACTTTTTGTGGGAGCAAAATTCCTTGTAAAAAGAACATATATAATTTCTACTTAATAGATGAAAATAAAAAAATTCCAATAGGGCCATATAGTCCTGAAATAACACTTTTTTTTTACTTTTCTAATGCCATATATCTATTTACCACATTAATTCCAGTCACAAACTTACAATGCAACTTTACTTTTTATGAAGCTCGGTTGGGAGCAATGGTGTTTTCAGATCCCGCGAAACGTATGACTCGTCCTTGTAGCATGCTGCAAATTTTCTCATTAGAGTTTGCTAAAATTCCTGGCAATGATGGCTTAGTAGAGTTGTATGGATACGTAGCGGCGCGGGATGATGTGGATAAGATGCTTAATTATGTCATCAATATTAGCAGGAACTCACACATTGGGGCTGTTTTGGAGGTGGTTCCATCCAAGCATGTTGCTCGTTGGCCGCACACTGCCACGAGTGCAGAACTACCCAAGAGAAACATATATACGTTATGGAATATTTCAGGAGTGAAATGCCAGAATTTTGTAGTTAAAGTGTAGTTAAAGTGTGTTACGCTGCTATTTGATAGGGCTAAGTAGATTTATTCCTTATTTACATTACATTATTCACTCCACATTGTAGTGCTAAACTTATCACATGCATAGAACACTACACTCTCTCGAAGGCAACTAAACATTTGTTGGCCTAGATTGTGACTTTTCAAGTTTGTATTATTTGTGCTCCTGAATTATTTAGTACACATAAAACCCAGTTTTCACACTTGGTTTTCTTAATAGCAGTTGTTGTTCCACCTAATTTATTATGTTATAGCTCACATGTAATATTTTTGTCCTACATGTGGAAAAAAAATGCTTCAATGCGATTAGTCTGTCTGTAAATAGCAGCGTAACAGTATACTACTTTGGATTTTATAAGCCGGCACTATATCAGTATGAAATAATGATTTACTATGAGAATATATTGAAATTATGAAATTACTGCAGTATCACTTATTCAAAATAAAATCGAATGAAATGTGTTTGATAGGTTGGTTCATGATACACTACACTGAATGGATTTCCATTTGTTTGTTGAAATTAATTTTCTTTTGTTTATAGGCATATGAAGGTACATAACTTTAATGATCTCATCACTAGAACACTCATTTTTTTCTCTGTCTACTTGTCTTAGATTTGTCTAGATACAGATGTAATTTGGGACGGAGGTAACATTTGGGATTTGAAATAATGTCAGAGGAATAACGGAGGGAAATTCTCCCTTTCAGAGTATTATGCATTTCTACTCATTACATATGATGATCTACTAAAATAATACTACTAATTCTGTAGGGTTCCCTCATCAACATGGGTGGTGGCCCTAAGCGAGGAATAGATTTAGTGGACGAGGCTATAATCGAGTATGACATGAGGATTAAGCGAGGCAGACAAGAAAGACATGATCTACAACTGATCGATGGTGCAACAATCTTAGGCCCCCACGGGACATGGGATAGGCCGTTCACATATGACATCTCTAACGACTGTGGTGGTACAGTTAACATAACTTTAGCACGTCTTTCTTGGGCGGTTGAGGCAACTGTAGAGGTTCTCATCTCGGAAGTGCAGGATGGTTTCAATATGTCTCTTAGATGTTTTACCAGTGGGTTTGATTCTGAGATAAGGCTCTTCAATGGCGCTATTACCGACTCACGTGGATTGAAGCGATCAGTGGTTGCCGTAATGAAGCGGTCTTACATACGTTTAAAATTCAAGGTAGTTGCACCGTCTTGTTGTTCTAAGTCCCAATATCGTTGTACCTATAAGGCGAAGACTCACGGGCATAATGCTCGAGAGATAAAGACTGATTTTGCACTGATCTCGGTGAAGGTGACTTGGTCGACATTGCCGGGCAGGTTTCCTACCTAAAGATTTGCCCGGCCGATACTTGTGTGTAGTCGTGGAGTTTTAACAAAGCTTGGAGGTGTAATCAAACTATTGTAGTAATTGGCCTTTGCATTAGATTCTTCTATCCATTATATTAGCACCAGGGTTTAGGTTGAAAATATGGAGGAATTTCCTAGTTGCACATGAGTGCCTTGGTGGATTGCAAGTTGCCCATTTCTAGTTCTGACATGTTTCCTTTTTGATTAATATGACTAGCCTTGCCGTCATTATTTTGGCATAGATGGATCGGCTCAACAACAGTTGGTTTAGTGATGATCCCCGCATGAAGCCAGGTCAGGGGGCAGGGATGCAAACGGATGGCTTTCACATGTCCGTAACCGTCTGCGAATAGAAAAATTAAATTAACATGAATACTAAAATAATAAAGATTAGTGTAATTTTTGCTTTGCGGACTATCGTCCCTAGAAGGGGTCAGCAATCTGACGTTGACTCCAGCGGGTTCAAGGAGGTGACGGGCGCCAGGGCTTTATGTCGCCCGTACTGATTCATAATAGGATTCGCCTAAGGGCGACAGTAACGGGCCGATGCATTTTAGCGCGGGTGCTCATTGCGCGCATAGGTGCACTTCGGTCCGACTCATAGGAGACGCTGTAGGGTTCACTCCCTTTGGTTTTCTTCTTTTTTGTCTTATTTGTTTCATTTTTTCTTTGATTTCCCTGTTTTTTCAAGGATTTTCTTCATCTTACTCTGGTTTCTTTGTTTTCTCATTAGTATTTAGAGTTCTCCTTTCTTTCTTCGATATACTTTGGTTTTCTTTGGTTTTACTTTTGTTTATTTGTCGGTTTACATTTTTTCAACACACTTCTATTTTTTTCCTCAGTACACAATGTACATTTTTAGAGCACATGTGATGCATTTTTGAAACACGTTGACCATTTTTCAGAAAAGTGGTGTACATTTAAAAAAAACATGTTTCAAACACTTTTTCAATACATGGACATTTTTAAAAAATACACATTGAATATTTTTTAAAGGCAATTTTTTTAAAAAAAATATGTGAACATTTTATGTACATTGTATAAACTTTTTAGAAATTTTCACACGATTTTTTTAATAACATGACACATCTTTAATGTAAATAAACATTTTTTAACCTAAGCAAACATTTTTTTCCATATTAATATCTAAATTTTCCGAATTTCAAGAACATTTTTTTGAAACATTGGAATATTTTCATCACTCATGACGTACATTTTACATTGTACTGCATTATAAACATTTTTTAAATTGCATATTTTTTTTTGAAACGCAGGGATATCTTTGAATTGTCATGAACATCTTTTTTAAAGTTAACAACATTTTTACAAGTGCGTTAATAAAATTTTATACTATGTTAACATTTTTTAAGTTATTGTTTTAAAATTTTATAAGTAAGTTTAATGTTTGAAATATATGTATTTTCATTTAGAAATTCCTCCACATATACATGACCTAATACGATTATTAAGGTAACCTTTGAGCATAGGTTAAAATGATAAATATTACATGCATGTTACACAAAAGCATACCGTCAATTCGTGAGTGAAAGGAGTTTCTAACAATATAATTTTTGCAACCTCGAAGTATGTATTAGGCCCTATATGTAATAAAATACCTTTATTTCAATAATAACAAAATATGTATTAGATTCATCATAAATATGTTTCCATACTATCTACAACTGATGTTGTAGGCATTGATATATTTTCTATAAAGCTGGAAAAACTAACCCCTAATATTTTTAGAAGTACTTTGAAACGGATGGAAGTACCTAATACATTATCTTCGCTGGACCAATCCTTGGCTGGTGAAGGAAGTAATTGACCGGCTGATCTACGCGAATTCATCATGGCAATGGGTCGTTAATGAGCTAGGTCGAAGTACACAGTTGTAAGTACTACGTTCCAATGTACTGAACACCATATATGTTTTTCCTCGTCTTTCCTGTCCTCCAGAGTTTTGGCTATGTCCCTGTTTTAATTCGTGGTGATTTCAACCTTCTCAAGACCCCTCTTCATAAGAATAACGCCAACTTCCACTGGTCTTGATCCTCTGCATTTAATGATCTAATTAACAACCATGCTCTTAGGGAGCTCCACCGTGTTGGGGCACGATATACTTGGTCCAATTGTCAGTTGGATTATGTTTGTTGTGTACTTGATCGTGTCCTTATGTCTTATGTCTGTTAATTAAGAAACAAAGTTCCCTAGAGCTCTGCTAACTATTGAATCACACATTGGTTCTCACCACACTCCCCTACCTGTGGACTCCGGGGATTCCACTGCCCTACCCCATTCTCCATTTTGTTTAGAGTCCAATTGGCTCTTGGTGGATGGTTTTGTGCCCATGGTTGCAGGAAAATGTACCTTGCTTCTTGATCTATACGCACGTTCGTTTGGCCCTATTAATGATTGGTATGTTCCGAGTGTCTTTGTAAGTTTCTTAAAGGCTGGGGGGCAATCTAAGAGATGTTAATCCCTCAAATCTAAACATTTAATTGTTGACCAAATCAAGCTCTTAGATATCTCTGCTAACTCGGTTGGTCTTGATGAATCCGGGTGGTGCTATTGATATGAGCTTGATGCTGCCCTGGTGGCACTACATCAGGTTAAGGAGTTGTACTAGAAATGATGTGGGGGCCTTAACTGGATCCACAAAGGGGGTCCTAACATGGCTTACTTTCAAGCAACCGCTAATTATTCAGGGCTCCCCCTCCTATGATCCATTTCTTATCTCCTTGCACATCTACAAGTTCTGCTGAAATCCGCTAAACACCCAACCCTCCTCGGGCTTTCGGTTTTCCTCTTCTGCCTGGATGGTAAGACATTGCATCTCGAACTCGCATAATGATGCTATGATGCTCCCTCATTCCATTTACAAAATGGATGAGACCATTAGTTTATCTAATGTTGTCTATGCCCCTGGACCTGGTGGTTTCTACATTATTTTTAAAGAATTTTTGGGCACTCTTAAACATTTGGTTTACAAGATTATGCAAGGTTTTTTGCTTGGGGACAGGTAACATTTCTTGATAAATTATGCTACCCTTACCTTGATCCCGAAAGTTAAAGGGGAGACCGAATCGGGCAATTTAGGCATATAGCTCTTATCAACAACAGTTCCAAATTCCCTTCCAAACGTCTTTTATTAAAGGGTGCTTCCTTCTTGATGGTATTCTCACTTTGCACAGATTACTTCATGATATCAATCGCTCTAAGCGTGAAGTCGTGGTTCTTAAGTTGGACTTTGAGAAGGTCTATGATTGTGTGTGTTGGTCCTTCTTGCAAGACATTAAATTTGCCCAGGGTTTTGTTCCTGGCTACATCCATCGTATTATGCAGATTGTCAGTGGTGGCCACACTTCTATCGCCATTAACGTGATTGTTGATCCCTATTTCAAGAATGGTTGTGGCTTGGGTCAAGGAGACCCCATTTCCCTCCTCATTTATAATTTCATCTCAGTTGCTCTTGATAGGATGTTTTCCTCAGCAGTGGCCAGCGTAGGGCACATCTCTGATGTTTCCTCTCACCTTCTTCCTCTTGGGGTAACCTATATTCGATATGCGGACAATACTATATTATCCTTGTCGAAAAGAATGACTTACAACTTGCAAACTTGTCGGGGATAAAAATTAACCATAACAAGGGTGAAGCCTTTATTTTGGGGTTTTCTGCCTGCAGAACAACCTCAAATTCCTAACATACTTAACTAAAAGCTTGGG
>NW_024114917.1:0-9435 GCF_003073215.2 Triticum urartu | reverse complement strand
CCCGAGGGCCTCGGGCTAGGAAGGCCGACACCACGACCCCCCGCCATGCCCAGAGGAGGAACGCGTCCCGCCCGGCCAATCCCACACGAAGGAAAACCAGGCGTGGCAAAACGAAGAACCCTAGTCGGCGGCAACGAAGAATCAAGTAGACTCGTCGCTACGCACTCGACAGGATCAACAGTACCCGCATCGCTAATTGCCTGGGCCTCATATCCAGCAATTGCGGCTGCAGTCGGCCCAACCTGCGCATCCCCATGTTGGGCCACCCGTCCAGAACCAGCCTGCTCCAACTCTGGCCCAAGCTGGCCCAGGATCACGTTCAAACGCGCTGCTCTCGCCACCCGGATCTCAGCCACGGAGGTGGTCACCGGCACCGGCGGCGGCACGTCGATCCCGCCCTTCCCCTTCTTCTTCTTACGTACTACGCGAGTCCACGAATCCGAATCGAAAAAATCAGCTAATGTAATGGGTTTGAGACATACCTTCGGAAGGGGGCCTTTCCATGACCGACCCGCGGCCGCTGCCGCCGTCCTCCGGTGGATGATCCGGCGTACCACCTCCACTCTCTCTTCAGAATGCAGCCCTTGTCGCGCCGGATCGTCCAACGGCACGACCCCGTCAACGATCGTGGCCACCTCCTCCTCCGAATACCCTGGGTTAAATGCCTTGTTGGACATCCGGGATCTAGTCGAATTAGAGAAATCATTGTACTAGACTTAATTTGCATGCTGTGTATGGATGATTTGTCCTATTTTCTATCCGAACTTTGATGAATATCGGCCATTTGGTATGAATTTCTTCGGTTAGTTAAAATGTGGTTTAAAATGTATGCGGCTACGGTTGGATGGCGTCCTCCAGCATCTGTGTCCGCGGATGGATGGGGAAGGACTTTTGCGGGTTGCCATTGGAGATGCCTAACATAGGATATGCATCCTATTAGTTCAGAACTTCGGATGCATGTTCTCTGTAACTGGACACATATAGTTTTGCAAGAATCATGTCAATCTCGGGAGTTGGCATAATTATATACCAGCTAGGGTATTCTTTAATCCTGATGAAGGCTATAGGAAGAATCTAGCCTGTACGGCAAACATTTTCTTCATACAAGTTGCTATAAACTTGAGGTAAATCAAAAGCCTCCAATATACTAGCCAGCAAGGGACTGACCCAAACGAAGAACACCAGATCCATTTGTTTAAGGCCAGCAATAGGCCAGAAATTGACCGGAGACGGCAGGAGGTTAGCAATGCTTCCAAATTTTGCATTTCACACTCGCAGTCGCAAAAAAACTCCATTAAATCAAATTTATCCCCCACAAGAGATCTCTCCAGGATTTTTGCTGATTAACTATCTTGTCTGCACACGGCATACCGCCTCCGGTTATGCGGCGTAGGTCTCCGGTTTTCGCCATGAAATGGTCAGATGGCGCCACATCAGCAGCATGTTGTACTTTTGTTGTGCTTCTGGTATAGTTTGGCATGAAATGGTGAAGGTTCTCTCATGGTTTGGTACAGACTAATTAAGGCCTGAGCAGAATGGACAAAGATCGCCGAGAATCACGTTAAGGATGGAAATATAGAAGTGCACCTACATTGTTAGAGGCCGTACGATCTATTTGTTTCTTTGTAGATGAAAATACTGATGTGTATGGTTGTCTTCTCGCCGCTTGTCTAGCCAAGTAGCCCATATTGGTGGTGGTACACGCACATCTACGTGAAGGAGAAATAAGGTACTATAGACTAGGCTGAGTTTTCGAAGAAGTGAACACCTTGTACATTTTGCTGACAAGATGGGGTTATAGCATGCATGTGTACACGTGACAGCTTTCAATGTTGTCCGAGCAAAACTATGAGAAATTTTCAGCACTGATTAACGGTTGAGTCCTAGGCTGGAAATCCAATGAACCTGCGTGTGCGTGCAAGCCAATTACCAGTAACCAGGCCAACTAGGGTTTGGGGGCTTCGAAATTTCCAGCTTGGAAAATGGGGAAGAAATAAGTTTGAACGATAATGAATCTGTCGATATCAAAAAGATAAAAAGCAAAGCGAAATTCCAGAAATGATTTACTTCCTGATTATCGTACGGATCGGTTTTGTTAATGTGTATGTTGACATAAAATACCATTTCAGTCTTGATCTGTGCAGATTCTCATGGAAAACACATCAGAGCCTGGCGTTAAGAATCTCAAGAGGACACCACAGCACATACTCCATACTCCATATACAACAAATACATGGTACTTTTATCGATAAAGAACATTTTCATCCAATTGTTATATCGACCTATACAGCCGCAACAAGCGATCGTCCAGCCTTTGCATAAAAAGATGCACACAGCCAATACGTATAAACATTGATAAAAATAAACCTCTTACAGAAATACCGTAGTAAAAATCAAGAAACAACCTAAGATGGAGGAGGTCCGATCCGATGGCTAGCTACACTCGCATCCATGGTTGAAGGAAACCTCTAATAGTGCATTATGTATCTTGATACACTGATAAAGTGTCCATTGCCCAAAAGCAAACGCCCTCCATAATTAGTATTTCTTGCATCATTTGCGACATCTTACATCTACAAAAGGATGCGACCAATCGTAGGAGTAGTAGAGTACTTGATTAATCCCGGCGTCGCTAGAGTCCAGGCGTGTGATTGCAGACAAACTAATAGAGAACGTACACTTGTAATCCTCCTGTGCAACACCTGAAGAATAAAACAAGGCGCACTTGCCCAATCCTGTGTTCTGCCGCTGGTTTCACTGGCTTGCGGGAAACTTTTCTTGGGAGCGGTTTCAGGTTCCCTAATTGAGCTTGATCTAACGTGTACCCGACCCCGACAGCATGTAGTTTACAAAATTGCAAGAAGCGTTTGTTCTTATTCCCCCACCATGTGTGACAAACAGTAGTCTCGAGTTGTCGCTCCTAGACTGGTTATAATTTTTTAATGTAGCTTGTCAGCTTGCTTGCAAAATTCTTGGGAGAGATTCCAATGGTTGCTATGTGCTGTCTTCAGACAATGCATGCATGTTTCTGAAACAAGTACCACGTTGTTATTACTTTATATTTTCGGTACAGGAGTGTCTGTAAACTTTAGTTTGGCCCTGCCACGTACCCAAAAAGTGCAATTTATTCGTCCAAGAGTAGTGTTTCCAGAAAAGAATGCATGGCATTTCAAAGAGGTGATTGGATGAAGCGGCAACTTCATTTACTAGAGCCATCTATGTAGTACAAAAAATAGGGCTGATTAAATGAAGTGAAACGTTGAAGAAGAAGAAAATGTGAACGAACAATACTACATTTCGGCAGGCCCAAATAAGGAATAGCATGAAAATGACAACCTGAATTGGTCAGTGTCTAGAGATGCATGCATCTTTCGCTTTCCCTCTCCTGTTGCTGACACGGCTGTTTTTGTTCATGTTGCGTACATATGATACGGCACAATTGTGTGTGGCTAACATCTTTCTTCACTATATCAATGTCGCCACCGTGTCATTGATACAATAATTAAAGTCGAGTTGCCAGTAATGCTGGTTTCAGGACCCTATAATCTGGTACTGTTGTATTTATTTGCGACAAAATATTAATATATTTATGGTGTTTTTATTTTGAGAAATTATATTTATGGAGTTCCGTCATCTAACAACGCCAGAGTCAAGCGTGGCAGTGAATTGAAGGTTACATGACTTGCGCAACACAAAACGGGATTCAATCAAATCATTAGATTGGAAATCTAATGTAGATCGATTGTGCATTAGTACGATGAGGGTTCTATGACGCAAAAAATACTTGTCAATCTTTTCTAACCAAAAATTAAACTACTATGCACAATGCTCTATTGCACACAGCCTCGTTCCTCTCAAGGAGCATATATACATTTCTTTTCTTTTCCCGAGCAACCAACAATATCTCTTCTTTTTCAGTAGATAAAAAATGAAGAATGAGGAAAAAGCTCCAACGATGAGCGCTTCCTCACACATGGGCTGCCTTTTCCTCAAGCAATGCCTACAACACCATTGCTATTCAAGGCGAAATCGACCGCAATGCTTCCTCCATTTGGTCCCCATGGGTGCCTATCAAGGTGAAGATCTTCTCATGGTTCCTCCTCCAAGATTAGACTCAATGCCAAGACCAAACTGTTCCGCAAGACCATCACCAACTTGGCAACCCGCCCTAGGTGTGATGCCCTGGTAGAAGATACTGCTCACATCGCACTCCCTTGTCCTGCGACAATTCAGGTCTGGCGCGATGACCTCGACATCCGACCCTGTTCTTTGTTGGATCTTCTATGGGCCTCCCAAACACAGGATGGCCTTGACCCCTTAGTTTGGAGCTTGGCGTTGCTAACTATTCTATGGAAATTTTGGGACTCCAGAAATGCATGTGCTTTCCATGGCGAATCTCAGACTTCACGTTTTACTATTAGGAACATTATTCATGACTTCTTTCTTTGGGTTTTAGATTCTCTGGGTTGTCTGTTAAGGAAGCCACCAAGTCTTGGAGGTTAGGGCATCTCCAACGGCAACCCACAAAAATCCTCTCGCATTCTCCACGGACAGGGGACGAGTCTGCGGACACGGATGCGGGGGGACGCCATCTTCACATGGCTCCTCTTCCAAGATCGACTCAACTCCAAGGCCAAACTGTTCCGCAAAACCATCACCAACTCGGCAACCTGCCCTAGGTGTGATCTCCTGGTAGATGATGTTGCTCACATCGCACTCCCCTTCCTCGCTATCGTTCAGGTCTGGCGCGATGACCTGGACATCCAACGCTCTTCTTTGTTGGATCTTCCATGGCCTCGCAAACGCGTGATGTCCCTGACCCCTCTGGTTGGAGCTCAGTGCTGCTAACTATTCTATGGAAACTTTGGGACTCCAGAAACGCATGTGCTTTCCGCGGCAAATCGCATACTTTGTGAGGAAAACTGTTCATGACTTCTCCCTTTGGATTTTAGATTCTCTGAGTTGTCTGATAAGGAAGCGACCAAGTCTTGGAGGTTATACCTCTCCTCGTGTTACGACATGATATTGTAATTTTGTGACTCTTTTTGAGTAATATATTGATATATTCAGGTGGGGATGCTCTCCCCTACCGATGATTGTTCAAAAAACTAATTAAGGGGTTAGATTGTACACATAATCCGACGGGGCAAAGCCGAAATAAAAGCAAAAAAGGTAGAACGGTAAAACAAGAACAATACTCTTCCCACATGAGGCTACTCAAATGTTTTGCTCCCGCAGTCTGCTATTTTTTTTGCTTCATATTTGATATTTGATCAGAGGAGGGATCTCGACGTGGTAGAATACCTACGTTCCAAACAAGCCATGATAAGCATGAGAGAAGCTTCGGCAACTCATAAAGTTCACTCACCCTTCTATAGTAGGGGCGTTGGACCATAGCTCTGGGTGGATGTCAAGTAAGCTTAGCCAACTTACCGCCACACTCCAATTCTTGTGGTGTATCTAGACATGAAAGCAGTCATGACATGGTTTCTTGCTCTCGCTTGCAAAGTTGGAAGGAGACATAGTTTTTCCAACCGCGGCTTGGGGCCTATTCGTTGTCGAAAGAGGATCTTGAATCGCTAACCACACAAAAATATACTTAGATGGACCCATAGCTTCCATACCATGGATCACTGAAGTTGCAGGCGCAAAAAGATATCTACTTCTCTCATTGAAGTGGTTATCCAAACCGATCCGCATCCTAGAGGCCTCAATCCATTCCATCCATAGTCGGCCAATACCTAGGGGCGCTCGTAGTTTCCTAGGTTGAGGACAATTAGGCCACCAAACTCTTTTGGGTGATAGACAATGTCACATTTAACTTTGCACTTGCCAACTGGAACTTTGTCGCAACTCGCAAGATGCACAAAGGTAGGCACGCCGAAGCTTGTCAATATAATTCAGTACTTCCACAGGGACGCCGAGGGGCGTGAGGTACTAAATATCTTGTCATTCCTCACCTTCTCTTTGCCAACAACTTTCTCCCATAGGGGTTGAAATTCATGATGCCACAAGTGAGCCAGGGAGAGCGGGAAGCCTATGTAGCCCAAAGGAAAGCATGACCTAACGGCCAGGAAGTCTCACAGAATGTCATCGAGGTTAAAGCCATGTCATTTGATTGGCACCACCATACTCTTAAGCAATTTGTTACATGACTTGTAACCAGACCAAAGCTCTAAACAATGAATGCAAGGTTATGTGTATCATCTTTAACTAGGGCCACGAAGAACTAGGGCCACGAAGACAGTAACATCGCCAACATACAAGATGGTCATCATGGTAGGTGTGCAACCCCAAAGATGGTGAAGGAGGCCCTGTCCCATGGCAAGCTCAAGTGTGTGGGTGAGAAGGTCGATTGCCAAGACAAAGAGTAATGGTCAAAAACGCTCCCTAGTTAACTAATAAGGAAAACTGGACTGAAACAAACAAACTCGCCCACCTAGCTAGCATGCACACACCGACATCAAGATCGTAGGCCACAGCCCACAAACGCGCCACCTAATGTCCATAAACCAGCGGTTTTGGTTGGAACCACAACCATTTAGCCGCCATCACTACAAGGAGAACGAGACCGTTCCTACTACGGAAGGAGTAGCCCTAGAATGGCCCCTCAACGACGACATGGATCCAACTTGTCGCCACCCAATGGCATCGTGATCCTGCCGACCACACGGTGTCAGCCAAAACCCGTGCGACACAACAACACACATCTCCCGGGCCATTGCCGACCTCCATCCACTTTGCTCCACAACCTAAAATACATAATACTAGGTTAATGTTTGTACTATTTTCAGAGGGTGAATGCTTGTAGTACTTAGGGGTAATTCTAGAGTTGGGCTTGTTTAATTAATCTGCAAGCACACAAGAAGCTAGCAGAGCAGGCAAAAACATTGCCTACAGGCTACAGGCTACCGAAAGACAGATGCGCCATATAACCTTTGTAGTGAGATGTCACATGAGGCGCGGCGCCTAGTTGAATTGTACAAGTGGCCAAGGAGAAGGAGGTCGATGCATGAACGGTGAAATCACAGCACATGCATGCATGCATGCAGCTGGCTAGTCCGAACCTTCATATGGCTGCTCTAGCCGTCTAGCCAGTGCTCCTACGTAGGAGTTGGCGCTGCAGTGAAGCTGTAGACGTATGGTGAGGCTTTGAGCTAGGTTAGGTTAGTTTGGGTGGGTGGCTCACCGTAAAATCTCGACAGCAAGCTGGACAAGGTGTGTACTAGCGCTAGTGCTAGGTGCGTGCGCAAAGCTGGCGCTGCATGTTACCCGGGCGGGCGGGCCACCGTGCATGCAGCAGATGCATAGAGAATCTCTCGGTCCACGCACTCTCGCATAATTTGACCGCCCCCCTGCACCTGAAAAAAACCCGTAGCCGTACAGCCCAGTTTGCAAATACACCCCGCCGGGACCTGTGGATTTGCAACCCTCTGCCCTTTGTTTGCCATTGGCCCAAGTTTTCAGTATATTTTTCCTCGTCTCGATCCCTTCCCTTCTCTCTCGCTTGTTGGCCTTGCCCGATTCTGTTGCCTAAACCGTTGGGTCGGACGCCTCCCCGTTGATTCCTTCCCCGAAGTGGCAGCACAGCGCGCCACCAACGCCCTCGCGCGCGCATGGTGATGGTCCCCTCCGATCCCTCCCTCCGTCCGCGCGCTCCCTATAAAACGCGGGCGCCGCTCGCCACCCTCCCTCCCACCTCACACGCCGATCAGTACCTGTGTCGCTGCCGCCGCGTACTGTGTGTGCCACCTGTCTACTAGC
The DNA here is from genome assembly GCF_003073215.2 of Triticum urartu. Lineage (NCBI taxonomy): Eukaryota > Viridiplantae > Streptophyta > Magnoliopsida > Poales > Poaceae > Triticum > Triticum urartu. The sequence continues at coordinate 1,671 of NW_024114917.1, read as the reverse complement.
TTGTCTTGTCGATCTCCGGCCGTCTCCCTCACACTCACAGGCCGTGAACCTTTTGCCGCTTGCCGGCGCGCGCATGGCGCTGGAGGCCGTGGTGTTCGCGCAAGGCCACTTCGGCTACGGCCAGGCTCCGGGGCTCGGGCCCTGGTGCGACATGGTAGGCGCCGGCGGGTTCCTGGAAGACTGCTGGGATCAGCAGCTTTTGGCCGCCCCCGTGGCGCCCAATGCGGAGGATCAGTGGGAGCCGGTCTCCAGCTGGGACCAGTCTGAGGCGTCCTCCGAGGGCAAGGCGGCGGCGCCGGAGCCGGCCATGGCAGCGGCGGCGACGGGGAGGAGGAAGCGGAGGCGCACCAAGATCGTCAAGAACAAGGAGGAGGTGGAGAGCCAGCGGAGGACCCACATTGCGGTCGAGCGCAACCGCCGCCGCCAGATGAACGAGTACCTCGCTGCGCTCCGCTCACTCATGCCACAATCCTACGCTCAAAGGGTACTACTATTTACTAAGCATCATAAGCTTTACTCGATTTTATCTGCCTGCTTATTTGCTCTACTCGATTTTATCTTTACTAAGCATCATAAGCTCTTAATAATTCATAAGAATTGGTTGTGTGCATCACAATGATGCAGATGTGGGGTTTCAACCTTCTTTTCAAAAGAAAAAAAAAGCATCATAAGCTCTAATCGATTTTATATTTACTAAGCATCATAAGCTTTACTCGATTTTAGAATCTCTCAAGTGTCTATAGTGTCACTATTAGTAGGTTTTTGCACCGTAGAGTGTTTCGACATCGGGCACTCATAACAAGCTTTCTGATGATTTTCCAACTCGCAAAGATCTTTCCATTCCCCTTTTGCTATAAGAACCGGTCAACGCTCTCAACGAGTATCTGCCTTATGTTCAAACTCACAACCCTCTTCACATTCCCCTTTTGTTGTAAGAACCGGTCAACACTCGCAATCGCGGCGATTGTTCTGCTAATGCTCCAACTCGCACATCTCTTTCCATTCCCCTTTGGATATCCGCAAAAACATGTTATTTCGATTGAGCAACTAATGAATGAAAAGGCGATTCGCCCCTTTGGGAAAAAATGCAAGTTCAATCGTATCAGATGAGTGAGTAATCATTAAGACATTATTAGTTGTATATGTATGATTTAATTGATTTTAGCATCTCTCGAGCTCCTATTGTGTTAGTAGATTTTTGTCATGTAGGAGCGTTTTAGGGCGAGCACTCTCAGCGGGTTTCATGCTAATGCTCCAACTCAGCATATTTCTTCCGGTTCCCCTTTTGTTTGCTATCTGTAAGAACCGGTCATTTCCATTGAGCAATTAACCAAAGGGGTTAATAATTCGCAAGAAAAAAACCCAAAGGGGTTAATGCATGAAAAGGGGTTCGCCTGGTTGGCCAAAAAAAACACATCACTGGTTCAATCGTATGATTCAAATAAATGAGTGGCTGATCATTAAGAAATTAACTGTATATTTTTTTGACAATGTTCTTTTACATTTTGGTAGGGCGACCAAGCATCCATAGTTGGAGGGGCAATCAACTACGTGAAGGAGCTGGAGCAGCTCCTCCAATCGCTCGAAGTCCAAAAAAGCGTCAAGAATCGCACCGGCCGATCCCCTTTCGCCAGCTCCTTCACCCTCCCACAGTACTCCACCTCGTGTAAC
>NW_024114916.1:0-7059 GCF_003073215.2 Triticum urartu | reverse complement strand
GGTTCAGGAACCGGGACTAAAGGCCCTTACGAACCGGGACTATAGGCCCTTTTTGTACCAGTGAATATACTACGTACTGAGATCTGATTATCTGCATCTGGTATTCTTGTTCGAGCAGAGGAGAGAACGAACCACACAAGCACCTGCTGACGCAGCCTGCCTGGTCGCCGTCGTCGCTCGCTCGGCCCGACCGCTATCGCCGGTCCCTCTTGTGCCCGCGCGCCATAGCCGCTCAGTCCGGCCGCCTGCACGGTACTCGCGCCGCTCGTCCCGGTCTCGCCGCGCTCGGCTGATACTTGAGCCGCAGCGCCGAGCAGCTGACGGCGACGTCCTCGCCGCGGTCCAGCCGCTCTCTGATGGCGTCGTGCAGCGACTCCGGCCACGGAAGGCGGTCCTCGTCCGTGAGCGGGACGCCCCTGCTCATCTTCTCTGTTTTGTTCGACATGGGCAGGGAAGGGACACAGAAGTTCAGAGTTTGCTCTCAGGTGAAGAAGCTTCAGACATGGCACTGCAGGTAGTACCTTTGTTGGCGTGGGAGTGGTGGTCGTCCGCCTCGACGAAGCCGCAGCCCAGCGCGGCGGCCTCGCCGAAGCCGCAGCCCAGCGCGTCGGCGAGCATCGCAGCCACGGTCCTGCGGCAGAGAATTCACATAAGAGCAGAGCAGAGGGCAGCTGCTGCTCCCCATGTTGTCTTCTTCAGTGTTGAAGTTGAGAGATCAAGCAATAAGAGAAGATGGGATGATTGCTGAAATTAGATCTTACGAGATTGTTCTGTTAGGATTCATACAAGATTGTTTTATGGCATTTAAAACCATGACGGTATATCACCAGATGTATGATATAGTACTATTTTTCAGTTCCCTGGGTTGCTTCGGTATCCATTTTCCTACCTGAATTTTCACCAGAATGCAAGATGTTCTGAACTGTCCTGAATTTGAGTCAGAATGCAAGACGTTCCCAAATGTGCTGCTGGTTATATGACTGTACCTGACATTCTCTCATTTTGTTTGAAGGATGTACTCTAGCTAAATGTTGGATATTTATATCCACACAGCAGACCACAAATTTCTACAATATGAGTGTATTGACCAGACCACAATTTTGGAACAACCATACTTTAAACGACAAAAACTAAGCATAATCTGCTATATATCCACACAGTACGTCGACATGAGAATAATAATAATGAGACATAAACTGGGCATAATTTGTTGCATCTCACGAGTCACTTAAATTTTGAGTTCCAAGCTAATTGAAATTGTGAGTTCATATCTCACATAAGCAACACACTGAGTAGAACTACTAGTGAGTTCACTTCTTCATAACAAGCATATTGAAAGTACTTGTTCACATCTGACATAATGCCATCTCAAACAGATCATTCATCCAACTGGTAGCTTCCTCTTTGGAGTCATCTTCTTCGGTGGAGCTGCTGTTGGCATCCTCCTTGGGGTCATCTTCTTTGGTGGAGCTGCTGTTGGCATCCTCTCTGGGGTAGTTCTAGTGGTTTGTGAAGAACTACCCTCTCCCAACAAGATAGCAAGGCGGCTGCACACATATATATTATCACATTTAGATAAAGTATTTTTGTTCCCCATTTGGACATTGCTGAACATTTGCAGCTTACCTTCTAGTGACCATGCTTGGACTGTCCTGCAATATTTGTTCTCTAGTAGGTCTTTGTGGGGTGCTAGGTTCAGCTGGCCTAGCTTTTGTACTGTTCTTTCTAGGCTTCCTCTTCCTGCAATTCAACAAAAAAATTATTTTTGGTATGATGTGATAATTTAAGCTTTGACTGAAAGAAAAACACTTGCCTTTTTTGGTTCCATTGAGTGGACACTTGTAACTAGCTTGCCTATGACCCTTTTCGCCACATTTCTTGCAAGTCACTGGACCTCTAATCATTTTCTTTCCCTTAGAATTGGTGGGAGCAGTGCTATCATCCTTGGGAGCATCACTGGCACCTTTTTTCTTGTGGCCACCTTCAAGACATCCTTTGATCCTCAATTTCCTTTGTCTTCCTTTATTTCTTTTCGCAAGTGGTGGCCCCACAACAAATGGTAGCTCCACACGTGGCCATTGTGATTTATCTGTCATTGGCTCAATCTCTCTCCCATAAGCAGCCTTGAAGCTGTCCACCGAGTAGTACTCATGCACAAATTGTTCAAGGTTTACTCTCTTTTGGGATGTCACAAAGGCCAAGACATGTTGACATGGCTTACCAGTGTGCTGCCATTCAAGACAAGTACACGTCTGCTGATTTAGCTTCACGACATGCCTTTCACAGTTCTTGCTATTATCCCACACCTCTGCACTCCAATTAGCAGATTCCACTACTTTTAAGTGCCCCAAACCTCTAGTATTTGCTCTCAACTGAACCATAATTGCCGGTAGTATCCGTCCAGGTGGTAGCCTTTCTCCAATCCTTCTCCTCTTCCTCCACAAAAGCATGATCATCACTCTAATCTTATCAACTAGTTCAGCAACAGGTAAATCCTTAATGTCTCGGATCCAGTTGTTAAAAACCTCTGCTACATTATTAGTGATATAGTCACACTTGATATCTGGATTGAAGACACACCTCATCCACTTCAGAGTGTGGTACTGAATCAACCATTTTCATACCTCATCTGATTGTTTAATGATTGCTGCCATATGTTCAGTGAACACATCTTCTCTATAAGCCCTTGCTGCAGGGTACATCCTTCCAAAGCCATGGAACCTTTTTGAAAAATTCTTCATAAGATGGTAAAAACATTCCCTTTGTTCAGCATTGGGAAACACGTTCTTCACCGCATTCTCCAAGCCTTTGCAAGCATCTGTGCACACTGCAAGCAGTGGAGGATCTCCTATTGCCATCTTAAGTTGATTCGTAAACCATGTCCAATTGTCTTCTGTCTAAGACGCAATGAACCCAAAAGCAAGTGGATACATCCAATTGTGACCATCAACCGCCGTAGTTGAGGCTAAATGGCCATTCCACCTTCCATTCAATGCAGTAGAATCTATACTCAGATGTGGCCTACATCCTTCCAAAAAGCCATCAATGCATGGTTTAAGTGCACAAAAAAACCGATGAAAATACACATTACCATCTATTTCTAGTACTTCAATCTCCACAACACTTCCAGGTGACCTCTTCAGTACCTCAGCCTTCCATTTATATAACATCTCAAAACTCTCTTCCCATTTACCATAAACCTCTGCCAGAGCTTTTTCTTTCCCCCTCCAGACCGTGTCATATAGAATCGTGACTTTGTATTGTTCTTGCAACTTTTTCTGTAATTCTTTAGCACCCATATTAGGTGAACTCCTAAGGATACTCACAGCCTTGTTAGCTACCCAGTCTTGCGATGGCGTTATGGTCTTCACTCTGCTGCTTGAAACACAATCATGTTGATCAACTAAAACTGTGATCTGCACATATATAATTTAAAAATGAAGGAAAGTTATATAGTAAATAGACATACACAGAGATACAAAAATTAAATAATGAATGGAGGTTATATAGTTAGCCATATTTCACCTTTACAGTACATTTATTATCCTGTAGGCTGCCAACAATCCTCCAAGGACAATCCTCACATGACTTGCAGAACCCTCTAAATCTCTTTTTATCCGACTTCTCCGTGCCTATATCAAACTCCTCATTGATGGCAAATTGCCTCACTGCTAACCTAAATTCCTTCATTGATGGGTACATTGTGCCAAGGTCCATTTTTGGGTGGTCCTTATCATATGTAATCACTACCTCATTTGGTATGACGTCACTAACAGGAATGGCAGCACCATCATTGTCACTGCCCTGCTCAACCATTCTATGACCCTTTGGTTCACTCTTACCTTTTTTCTCTTCTTCATCCTGCCCAAAATTTCACATAACTGATCCTCACTCAGTAGTTCAATTCTACCTTCTTCATCATGTGTCTCCACTATTTGCAAGTTATCCCAATCGACTTCTGAAATTGACGTTGCCTCAACCTGTAACGATGGATCCTCAGTACTGCTCCCCAACACGACCTCTGGGTCATGCCTACTTGAAACAATTAAGAAAACATGAAGACAAGTTTGGGTTAGCGGTCATAAACATGTCAAAAGTCACGATCAGATTTTTACAAAGCATATATGTAGCTGAACATAAATTCCTCCAGATTGTTTACTATTTCCCTTTTTCATTGATGCATGATGATTCGAAAATTCTACTATTTCAAAATTCTACTGCCTTTACAATTAGGATAACTTTTACCTCTCATTATGATTTCAGGAAGAAATAAGTCTTTCAAGGTTCAGCTCTGTTGAACTAGTGGTTGTGAGGACTCTGCTCTTTCTACTTTAGTGAATACACATCACTTTCTTTTTTGCATTCTTACTATACCTAGTACTGCTCCCAGAATTAGATGCCAGATAACAACGACCTTTCCCACCCTTTCTTGATTTAGATATAGGCTATCAGAATTAGATGTAAACTGTGGATGTAGGCTATCGTTTCACCTAGCAGGGAGCAGTTTAGGAATCACGATTGTAGTTTCCGCAGATTCCATACTCACATGATGCAGTGCTTTGTTAACGAGCCATGCAAGGAAAGATCAATCGCTATAGATTTTTTAACAGAACAGAGTAAGGCTCAATACAATACCGTCCACAATCCATGAACGCGGCGACGAGAACGGCGGCACACGGCGTTGACGAGATGGGCGGCACGGGATGTCGAGAAGATCGGCGGCATGCGAGGTCTAAGCCATCTGCGGCACTCTGCCGTCGAGAAGAATCAGGGGCAACACAAACAATATTCTTGGCGGCCGGTGCGCTGCTCTCATATCAATTAGTATCAATCAGAACGTGGATACTATGTACGTGTATAGAATCAGGGGCAGTTTGGTCTTTTCCCCTGCTTATGAATGGAAAAGGAAAAACGAAAATCACTAAAAGGAGGGAAGTGGTATGGTAATCAAGGAGCCAATGAGCAAAGTGGCAATTTTGCGAAGCCCATCTTGGAAGTGGCAATTTTGAGAAGCCACGTATTAAAAGTGGCAAATATCCAATTTTCTCTTTTTTTGTGAGTAACTTCTACTCCGTACTAGCTTTCTCTGTGGGTGGGGGATTTGGGGATGAGGCCAAGTTGGGGGTTTGGGACTTCGGGGTTGGGCTTCTCTGGCCAGCCCGCCTATACTTGAATCCGAAAGCCCAATCGCCGCCCCGTCCCTGATAGGAAAACTTCTTCTTTTATCATCAAAAAAAAGAGAAAATCTCCCCTCGCGTTAGGGTTAGCCGTCCTCTCAGCGACTCTGGGAGCCGCCGTTGAGATCTACCTCTCCCCTCGCCAATCTTACCCCTGATCCCTGGCCGGACTTGGACTGAACACGGGGCGATCTCGCATCGCTGCCCGGTCTCGGACTAGCTAGGGTTTTTGGGGTGTAAGAGGGTAGCTAGGGTCTCTCCGCCCGGTGATTTCTCTTGTTTCGTCGGGTTAGGGTTTTGCATTGATGGCGATTTCGGCTTCAGGCACGGGCTCGGGAACAGATCATGTTGAGGAGATGATGAAGAATCTGGGTTTAACGGAAGATGACCTAGATGACGTGGTCTTCGATGATCAACAGGTCCCAGCTGATGCGGGTGTCAGGTGGATGGCCGTTGCAAGGGTTCATACTCCAAAAGAATACAACCAGTATTGGTTCTTTCGCAACATGAGGGCTGCATGGGATCTGGCCCAGGAAGTGAAAATCCGCCCGCTTGAGAGCAATCTATACGCGATGCAGTTTTCGTGTTTGGGCGATTGGGAGCGTGTCATGGCGGAGGGTCCATGGACTTTCAAGGGCAATGCGGTTGTTCTGGACGAGTATGATGGATTCACAAAGCCATCAAAAGTTAACTTGGATATGCTGGATATGTGGGTCCAGATACACGACCTGCCTGATGGTTACTTCCCGATGGTGAAAGCACTGGCTGGAAAAATCGGTGAACTCATATATGCTGAGCCGAAGTCCCAAGATTTTGAGGGTAACTTTGTGCGTGTCAGGGTGAAGATAAATGTCCATAAACCTCTCAAGAATGCTGTCTCAGTGGTGAAGGAAGGCAAGAGGAAGTTTTTCTTGGTTAAATACGAAAGATTGACTGATTGGTGTGCTGTGTGTGGCCATCTGGGTCATCAATTCAAGGAACATGGTGACGGCATTCATCCACCTCAAGCCCTGGTTTTCAAAAACCTGAGGGTGTCTTGGTTCAGAGGCCCGAGACGGGGGCCAGGAGAGGGAAGAGGACGTGGACGTCAGGGAAGCGGCCGTGGGCGTGGACACGGGGCATCATAGAGGAACCAGCAGGACTGGCAGGACCAGAAACCGGAAGATCATGCAGGAGATGTTTCTATGGAGGAAGCAGAAAACAACAGGAAGAGGGGTGCAGTACTAAAAAGGTCTACATCCACTACACTTGCAAGCAATCCGTTACTTTTGCCGCCTCCACCAGAGCCTTCAACTAGCTCTCCGTCGAAGCAAGAACCAAAGAGGACCAAGATGACTCTACCCTTGAGCGACAACACCATGGTGAAGAACCTAGTTCTGAACATTGATGATGCGCGTTTGGCGGGCTCCCACACGGGGTTGCGCCTAGCGCAATGAATCTTTTGTGTTGGAACTGTCGCGGGGCTGGCAAACCCGCGACAGTTCATGAGCTTTGTGATCTCACGAGGCAACATGCCCCCTCTATCACATGTATCCTTGAAACACAAATAGAGCGTTCTAGAGTTGAAAACTTGGTTGGTTCTTTAGGCTACAATAAAAGCTTTGCTGTAAGCAGTTCTGGTAGAAGTGGAGGGCTAGGTTTTTTTGGAATGAACAAATAAAGCTTGAGGTTGTGGGTTACTCATAGTATCATATTGATGTTATAGTTGATGAGATGATGGACATTCAGACTAGGGTAACTTTCGTCTACGGAGAGGCAAGAACAAATGAACGTTACAGAACATGGGACACGCTCCATGGTATTGCATGAACCAACTCAATGCCCTGGTTGGTGGTGGGTGATTTTAATGAAGAAATCCATGCACACGAACATGATGGTGTAG
>NW_024114915.1:0-7891 GCF_003073215.2 Triticum urartu | reverse complement strand
GGGCTAGGGTTTTGGACTGCGGGAATTTCGGAGGGGGGACCTATTTATAGGTAGAGGGAGCTAGGAGAGTCCAAATGAGGTGCGATTTTCGGCCACGCGATCGTGATCGAACAACCGAGAGGATGAAGGGGGTTTAGCTAGGTTTTGGGCCACTTTGGAGGGGTGTTGGGCTGCAACACACACGAGGCCTTTACGGTTCCTCGGTTAATCGTTGGAGTATCAAACGAACCCCAAATGGCTCGAAACTTGACAGGCGGTCTACCGGTAGTATACCAAGGCCGCTTGGCAAGTCTCGGTCCAATCCGAAAACGTTTAATACCCGCACACGAAAAGAGGCAAAAGGGGACGTCGGAGGACATAGGAGTGCCGGAATGCAAAACGGACAACGGGGAAAATGCTCGGATGCATAAGATGAACACGTATGCAAATGCGATGCACATGATGACATGATATGAGATGCATGACAAAGACAAAAGCAAAAGGAAGACAAAACCCGACCCCGAGGGAATATCATAACTTAGTGCCGAAAATGGCAAGAGTTGGAATACAAATATGGCAAGTTACATACGGGGCGTTACATGGCGCCACGGCCACTACCCACCGCAATCGCCATGGTCCGGTGCACACTGCATTTCTTCTCCCCTTCCTCTGCTACCTCTTAACCTTGTGTGCTAAGTGTAAGTGCTAGCTCTTAATCATACCCCATGCGGGCAACCCAACAACGTGTAGTTGTATACTCCAAGACATTGCAGGCAACCAAACAACGTGTCAAAGTTGACCCCCTAATGCAGGAAGTCCATATGTAGGCAACCAAACAACTTGCAGATGTCGCATATGAGGCTGTTTTTTTAGAGTCAGGCTAAGTGGAGAACGATATGCAACACAGGTACTGTAGCCGATGGCAACCAAATACACCCTAAAGGATTTAAGGCTGGTAGGTACTTTAGAGCTAGTTTGGTCCGCTTCCACACTTGAGAAGGCCTGCCCTGATTGCTGTCTAGTCTTTGTTTGGATGAAGCCCTGAAAAATTGGAGCAAGCCTGGCCTACACTACCCAGGCAAATAATTAGCCTGCCAGGCGTCTCCTTTTGGTCGCCTGGGCAGGTGGCGGTACTAGCCTAGAGCTAATCCAGTTATTTATACGTAGGATCTGGGCCGTTTGTCAGTATTATATATATATATATATATATATATATATATATATATATATTTAATCCCTGGTGAACTCCCAGGCTCAGGTCACACTCCAAATAGCAATGTGGCCAGGCTACAAAAATCAAATCTCAGACGCAGCCAAGCAACATATTCTCCCAGGCACGTGGCCCAGGGTAGCAACCAAACTGATCCTTATTCCACATAAGCTTCTTCGTAGTCAGAATAAAGTTACAAATGCTTCGGCAAGATATTCTTTGTAGTCAGAATAGAGTTGCAAATAATTTGGCAAGGTATAGTCATACTGGCTTCACAGATGGCCTTCATGTATTGAGGAAATCTTGCCTGTAGATTGTAATTTTGCACCTTTGGAATAAAACACTCATTTACCCTGCAAAAAAAATGATATGTCATTAGTGTTACCCTATTTATAAAATACTTCAATCGCAGAAGCACTTTCGCTTCGGTACAACCCCCTAAATACATCGAGGGCTCGGATTATCCGATACCCCTTCATAATAAAGAGCGGGATGGTCTTTTTTTAAAGTTTTTTTTAGCAGTTGGTCTTTTTGCTAAAGTACGTCTACATCTCGCATCGTATACAACAAACTGCACAGGTGCTGGGCCGGCCCATTAAGCTAGCACGTTTAATATATGCGCAACCTAAAAATACATGGAAAAGGGAGAGTTATGAGGATTTGAACTCAAGACCTACCACTAAATGGCACATGCCGATAGCCACTTCAACGAACCACTACTTGTGTTATGTTCTAGCGCTTAATATATAAGAAAACACAGTAGCGTACATACATATCAAATATTTTCTGAAAAAATCTGAAACTTTTTTTTAAAATGCGAACAATTTCAAAATGCCGAATAGTTTTGGAATTTGTGAACGAAATTTGAGCAATTTTATTTTGAAAGCGTACAAAATTTCAAAACAAAACAATTTCTGGACATCTTTCGAAACATGAACAATTTTTAAAATTTCTGGTTTCTTTTGGGGGGGGGGGGGTTGTTTGCCCCATTTTCCTTTTCCTTTTTCTATTTTACTTTGATCTTAATTGTATTTTAAGAAAATCACGAACTGTTTTTAAATCGTGAATCTTTTCTTAAATCCATGAACTTTTCAAATTCGGAAATATTATTTTAATAATGTGAACTTTGTTTTAAAATCTGTGAACGTTTTTACACATCCAGGAACTATTCTCAACTTTATGAACTTTTCCAATGCCTGAGAATTTTTTTCAAATTCGTGAACATCTGTTTTTAAAATTCATGATTGTTTTTCAAATCCATGAATTCTTGGGCAGGCCCAACAGGCACCCGACAGGAGAGATGTCATTGCCTAGTTGGTCTAAAGCCTAAGATTTTTTTTCCTTTTCTATTTTTTGTTTTTTTCCTTTTTGAAACCTATCTAAAAATTTGAAATATTTTTGCAATGCCAAAAATGTTCATATTTTCAAACATTGTTCAGAATTTTTAAAAATATGCTGAAATTAAAAAGTTTGTTCACGTTTACATTTTTTGTTCACAAATTTAAGAAATGTTTGCAATTTGTGGATAATATCAATTGTTGGGAATTTGTCCACAATTTTAGAAAAGGTGTTCAAGTTTACAAAATTTTCATACACAATTTGGAATTCCATAATTGTGCACTAATTTCAATAGATTGTTAGGATATAGGAGAATGTTCATGTTGATTGATAATACCAAAAATGGAAATAGCAAAGGCATTCTTAATTAGAAACTATATGTCCACGGATGACCCCAACTTCTTGCAACAGCCTGACATGGATATATGAAACATCCATGCCAGGTTTGAACAACTTCCGACACTATTTGCACGTTGTGACACGTCTGCCCATTTATCAGCCCTTTACACCAAGAAAACTCTAGAAAATGCAAAACTTAGAATACAAACATTTTGGCATGATGCCTTGTATTTATCATAGAAGTAGGTGGAAATAATTGGAAGGCATCTAAAGTAAAAATAGTACGAAGGCTCGAGCTTTCCCATCTTTGAATTTAGTATTGATCACATTAAGGCTTATCCATGACAGATTACCACACTCAGATGTTTAAGTTGGACAAATAGCACAATGGGTATCATCATTTAGCCTACAATTTTGCATCTTCTCCTGCAATTTCAGTGCGCGGGTAGTTTCATCTCCAGATTATTCTACAAACTATTTAGGGTGGTATCATCATTTAACCTTGCTTCAGCAGTGGAGAATTGGGTGATGGACTTGCTATCAGCCTGGTTATGAACTACTATGTCTATTCCTAAATAGATAGCATATTAGAAAGCATGCACTCTAAATTTGGCTCATGCAATAAAAAGAGTATTCATATTGTTTTCTTGAGTAAAGAAGGTATTCAAATTGTTTGGGTGAAATGTACATGAAAGGAAAATTGATTTCTGAAGAATGATATTTCAAATTATGTATGCCAAGAATTAGGCACTATACACTTCATGTGAATTTTAAAATTTTCAATAGGGTTAACCTATTATTTTTAGGGAAGGTTATCCTATATATGATTACATGTGTTAGCCGAGATGTGCAACGCAAGCTTACTAGTGTGACAAAAGTTCGTGGAATTGAAAAAAGTTCATGGGTTTGAAAAAAGGTTAAGAATTTGAAAAAAAGTTCACAAATTTGGAAAAAAAAAAAGTTTGCAAAATAAAAAAAAGTTCACAATTTTTACAAAACAAAGTTCACGAATTTGATCAAAGTTTGTGAAATTCAAAAAGGTTCATCGACTTGAAAAAAGGTTAAAGATTTTTTTCCATCAAATTTATTAAAGTTTGCGATGTTGAAAATATTCATTCATATGAAAAAAGATCACAGATTTAAAAGATAAATTCACGGATTTACAAAATGTTCACGAATTTAAGAAAATAAAAATAGAAAATAGAAAAATAAGAAGAAATAAAGAAAAATAAACCGAAGAAAAAAAAGGCAAAAAGAAAAACAGAAAGATAAGATGCACAACAAGAAGTATAAAAGAAGAAGGCAGGCACAACAGGTGCGCTGTCCTAGTTGGTTGCTGCAGGTAGTTATAAATCAAGAGGTTGGGTGTTCGATACTGCTCACCCACTAATTTTCTGAAGCTTAAAAAATAATAAAATAATAAATGGGCCAGGCCCAGGATGGAGGGGGAACGTGCGCCAGTTGTCTCATGGGCCGACGGATCTGCTATGTATGTATACGTATAACTCGTACGCGTCACATACCGAGGTGTCTATACGTACCGAAGCATGGCTCGCGTAGAAGAGGGCCAAATAATGTGCTCGTAGATGAGAAGCAGCCGAATTAATTTTATACAAGACTATGTTACAGTGGGGGACGGTGACCACTTGGACCAATCAACACGGCTATGATTTCTAGTAGTACACTAACACAATACCCAATCACTACAACGCTTGTTGCAGTTAGCGCCCAGTTAGCCTGACCATCCACGCACCACCCAAGTACAGACCAAGCAGTGGACCCGCCAAAAGCATCTGAGTCAAGGGATCAGTCGAGGGCGTAAGCACAGCCGCAGCAACCACCGCACCAACAACAACATACCTCCAGATTGAGAGCATTTGTTCGCTGGAAACCAGTCCAACTTGCCCCAGCAACAGCTGGATCACAGGGACCTGGAAAAGAGTAGCATGGAAATTCATTATATTTCTAACAACAACAACAATAACAACAAAGCCTTTAATCCCAAACAAGTTGGGTTAGGCTAGAGATGAAACCATAAGATTTCGCGACCAACTCATGGTTCTGACACATGGATAGCAAGTTATGGTAGTACTATTTGCTGTGCAGGTCTATGATAGTACCATTTGCTTATCAAAGGAAGGAAAGGCAAACCACCAGCTCATTTGGATAATCAGATAACGATTTACTCAGACATGCACGAGTGCCAATTCCAGTTATCAAGATTCAGCTACTGACTGGAGCATACATGATTAATTTGAAAAAACCACGACAAGTATTTTAGAACGGAGGGAGTAACAATATACTTTCTAGTTGTTCATGAAGTGGTCCACATGATCACTCATGACAAGAACGTAAAAAACACAAATCACAAATTAGATCCGGTGGAGAACTTTCTTGACAGGTATAACTTTGTCTACACATACAGACTTAATCCTTTCTTCTTTTTTGCGGGGAACATACAGACTTAATCCAACACAACCTATTTGTGGTTACAAAATCCAGTGTCTTCATAAATGATACCTACCATTTTAAAGCCCTTGCAACAACCTAGCAAACCTACAATGAAGTGGATTCTCAGCAATGTCTGCCACATGAACATCCGTGTACATAAACTTAGACAGAACATTACATGATCCAATGTTTAATTTTGGTACAATTGTAAGCAAAGGAACACTTTCCAACACCCAACTTAATATCATGTTCTAAGCATAGAGGCCATGTTTACCTGAAAAGATAATCCTGTGCTGAACAGAAGCACAAGTACGAACTCAAAGTACTGGTCTATTGACCATATCGATTCCACCGCTCCTTCGGCATAATTCACGAAGAAGTTCAATGCTGCTGGAGCAAGAACAGTGTAGGAGAATAAAATGCCAAGGTAGAACAGAACTGAAGAACCCAAAACAATGGGCCCTAGGAATTTCCGCTCATCCTTGGTTAAACCAGGGAGAACAAATGCTATGATCTCGTACAAAATTATAGGACTTCCGATTAGGAGGCCACAATAACCAGAGACCTGAAGAATATCAAAAATAATAAAGAAAATCATTACTTAATTTGCTTTGACATATAACCATGGAAGAAGGGTGCATGCTGATTAAAATCGGATACACAAGGAGTAACATACATATTACTGTTTTTCATATAGACTAATAACCAATATGAAATCCAGCGGTCTTTGGAGCAGTTTATAGACTGGTATGTGTAGTAGTTTGTGCCTTGCATAGTTAGCCACCTTTTTTAAGGATAGAAGAGTGCACACTTATTCCATTGCTGCAGTCACATGTACAACCCTATGTACTAACATTTGAGTTACTCACATGTTCTTATGTAAGTTTGCATCACTAGCTAGCAATATCATGCAGTAGTTTCTAGAATTAAATTTGTGAGAGTGTAGTATCAATCACTAAACCATAGCAACTAATAAATTGATTTGAAAAAAATATACCAGTGTATTTTACTGATGTGAAAATATTACACATTTTTAAGATTTACATCCCTTTCCTTCTCAGAAACCTTGCTACTAGTGCCTACCACACTCAGGATCAAGAAACTTCTGTGCAAATAGCTCCGTCAATCCGAGATATTTATCAAGTGCTTTTGTGCAGGCACATAGGACAATCTGGTTTGTTGTATCTTCGCATTCTGATTGTAAAATATGTGAAAATGTGCCCCCAGAAGTGAAATTCAAATTTAGCTTCCCAATCATGCGAGTGAAGATTCTCATATTCTATGCAAGAGACTGTTGGTGATAGTGTGCTAATATGTTGATAATTTCATCACTAGACGTAGTGTGGCTATAAAAGTCAATGATGATGTCGCCATTACTTCCAGACAAAAAGGGACTATGTCAGGGCGACCCTTTGTGTCCAATGGTATTCAACATTGTTGCAGAAATGTTGGCTATTTTGATCAAACGTGCCAAACAGGACGACCAAATTGCAGGGGTAGTGCCACACCTTGTGGATGGGGGCCTCTCAATTCTGCAATACCCCGATGACACGATTCTTTAATGGAACTTGACCTCGGAAAGGCTACAAACCTGGAACTTTTGCTTTCAGCTTTTGAGCATATGTCAGGTCTGAAAATCAATTTCCATAAAAGCAAATTATTCCGTTCTGAAGAAGTCAATGAGACTGCTGCACAAACGTCAACCCGTTCGGTTGTGCACAAGGCCAATTCCCTATTAGATACTTGGGAATTCCGATTCATTATTGACGCCTCACTAAAACATGTCGAAGAGCGCATAGAGAAATGATCAAGCAGTTGGAAAGGCAAGTTGGTCTCTGGTGGAGGATGACTTGTCTTGATCAATTTTGTTGTCACAAACACGGTTCTCTATATGCTCTCGTTTTTCCAACTCTCTTTTTTTTCGAGAGTACGCCTAGGCGTACCATAGCTTTAAAGAAGGCAAAATAATAGTTACAAGAAAGCTACCACTCGATGCGAACAACGAGTGCAGCGCAAACACCACACCCAACACGACCAAGGACACACACCACGCCAAGCGAGCTACAACGCAAAAGAGCCTATCCTCGGGGGATACACAGAACCGCGTCTCGACTAACGCTGAAACCTCCGAGACCACCAACTGCTGCAGAACTTCACTTGCCGACGCACGCGTACATTGCGCCACGGAGGATCAACCAAGGACAGCGGCGAACACCGGAGGAGAGCAACGAGGAGCCAGCGCGTCTCCAAACACAATGCTCCCAATAGAGGAGCGACGTCGAGGACGCCGCCATTGTGCCGATCCAAGAGCCGAATCGAGGCTTTCGCCGGAGACATCCACCAATACCAAGGGCGCGAGGGGAAAGGCGAACACACTCGATGATGCCTCCAAGGAGGAGAATGACATCCGCGGGTGCCATCATCGCCGGCCCGGCAGACGCCGTGCAAGATTTTCATCTGCGTGTAGCCCCTCTCCACATCTCCATGGAATTGAAGGCACCGTGCAAGAAAACTCGCACCGCCGCCACCGCAGCACTCGCCGACGTAACTGCAAAGCGACGGACCGACGCCCGC
>NW_024114914.1:0-8436 GCF_003073215.2 Triticum urartu | reverse complement strand
ATGCCGAAGAACAAGTATGTGAAAGTCCAGGAGATCTATCTTGAAGATACCATGAGTGATTGGGTGAGGTCTAAATGATCTTAGCTCAAAGAGAATAGGGTGAAGACATTGGTCTTCTAAGTTAAATCTCAGCCTTCCAACCAGACATTGGTCTTCTTGTATTTGTCATAGCAACTCAAACTGGGGCAACAAATTCTTGTCTTCACCGAGCTACTGGTTCTATATTATTCATCTCTATTTACTTTATAGTTGGGGTAGGACCAATTGTTGAGAAGCTTGTCCAGCATCTTCTGAGATGGTTTGGGCATATTTAGCACAGGCCTCCAGAAGCTCCAGTGCATAGCGGACGGCTAAAGCGTGCTGATAATGTCATCAAAGGTCAAGGTAGACCAAACTTGACATATTAGGAGTCCGTAAAGAGAGATCTAAATGACTGGAATATATCACCAAAGAACTAGCCATGGACAAAGGTGCTCAAGTGAAAGCTAGCTATCCATGTGCCAGAACCAAGAGTTGGTTGCGAGATCTTATGTGTTTCAGCTCTAGCCTACCCCAACTTGTTTGGGGCTAAAGGCTTTGTTGTTGTTGTTGTTGTTGTTGTTGTTGTTGTTGTTGTTGTTTACTTTAAATAATTTGTATCTTCTGAAGAATTTAATCCTCCCTCTTCTGGAAGTCTTTCACTAAATACTTATCTGTTCCGCTCCGTTTACTTACGCACTGTTTAATATTCAGAGTTTTGGTACTGAAGTGTATCTGTCTTTACATTAGACTTGTTTACATGTTCTGTTATGTTCTTGTGCATGCTATCTACTCTGATGACTTTGTTCTAGTTCTATTTGATTGTGTACTCTAGTTTTCTTCAGTCAGTTATATTTCAGTTCTGTTTAGTTCATTGTTCTTCGAAAAAATAGTTTTTTCAAATAGTTTCTTAAAAATCTCCTATTCACCCACCCCCATCTATTCGATTAGACGTTCTTACAACATAGTTTCGATCTCATGTGACTTTACTTTTGTCTTTATGTCTTCTTTTACTTTGTGAGACTCTTAGCGTTGGTTGTGTGCATCCTAGTCATGCAAAGGCCGGGTGTCACACATTATGCTTTGTATCCGATGGATGCTACATTTTAATTTAATAAAAGCAACTTTATCGGAAACAAGACGGTAAGACCTATTTGGATTGCTCAGTTCATATCGTTGTATTGTAGCAGATGCCCCAAGCTGTACACTATGTATACAATGAATAACTTCACAATGCAATATTACTAGAACATTAAAATAAGAAATGTGACTTGGCCTTAAAGGTTCACCTTCAAAGCCAAGAATATTATTAATTATCTAAAAAACTACAAGAATAATATCAACAAAATACTAAGTGCACAGCAGTTCACCTTCAATGTTGTAAAGAAAAATTCTCCAGGGGAGAGCTGCAAAAATCTGACACCCTGAACACTAACAGGCGCTTCAAGAATCTTAATTATATCTTTGGAGAAAGCAAAACAACCAATTATTGAAGCTCCAACAGCCAATACTGATATAAATATCCTCGCACGAAGTTCCTCTAGATGATCAAATATACTCATTTCCTTATCATCTGGAAGTAGCTCTTTGCTTGGATAAAGAAAATTGTATAGACTACTCTGATCTTCTTCCTGTGTGACACCTTCAAAAGAACCATTTTCGACTGTACAAGATACATTTGAGCTGTCAACATATTCCAGAAATAAATTCCACCAAGGCATAATAATTAATAAGATAAGATGTAGTTATGACCAGTTAAAAAAAAAGGCACATTATGAGATGGATTTTTCTAGAGTACTTGTCTATCAAGATTGTGTTTCGTAATGCTAGAACAATAAAAGTGCATCATATTCTTTTATCCAGCTGAAAAGGGTTAACACTAGTGAACTAATAGTTCCTCAAAGTCAAACAATCAATAATTCTAGTGTACAGCTTTATTTCAGCCTGTGCCTATCCTCTTTCATATATACTACTCCCTCTGTCCCAAAATGTAAGACCATTTTTAACACTGTCACTTTTAACTAAAGTACGGGTGATAATTTCCGTTGTTTTAGCGCTGCATTTACCAAAGGCTTTGTTGCTGTTGTATTTACCAAAGGTTGACACGGTAGTGACAAGAAGGTAAAAATTGAAACATACCATAAATGCCGTATTCTTGACATTTAACAATCAATTTCTCTCTGAGTCAAAATTTTCAAAACTACCACAGTACAATACCTCTGATCCGAACTCAGTACAATAAGAAATCGAACGGCGTACTGCAGTTTGGTCAGAGGCATGAATGGCTTGATTGTAGCGTCGGACCGAAATCGGAAAAAAGCTTTTTTCAATAAAGGGTGAATTTTATTGGCTAAATCGGACAGAAGCTATGTACGTATAGCATCGTTCGAGAACTTTCTCAGAAAATTTAGTAGACATTCAAGTGCAGATCCTCTGAAACCCTCCAATTGCCCAATCAATCGTTCCACTAATACTCCTGACTTGCGAGTTCAACTAAACTAATGGACTACATATGGAGGTTCCAATATGGACTAAATACAAGTCTTTCTAGAGGTTCCAATATACATATGGAGCAAAATGAGTGAATCTACACTATAAAATATGTCTATATACATCCATATGTAGTCTATATTAAAATCTCTACAAAGATTTATATTTAGGAACGGAGGGAGTAGTAAAGCTCAGATGCCTCTGAGATCTCAACACAACAATATACCAAGAAAGCACAAGAAGAGGCTAGAGGCGTACCACGTCCTGGAAGTGGATCTTGGAGGGTGGCGCCGAGGCTGCTCGATGGAGACTCTTCTCTTTGAGACGCTGGCAAATTCGTGTCCTGTCTGCTGCTCCCCTCAACAGCGGAACAGCGAAGGTGCCGGCGGCGGCAGTGGAGGGGCTCGGGCATGCATGAGGAGAGATGGGGAAGAGAGATGTGGTGGCGACGGAGGAGGATGCTGCCGACTTGCGGTGGCGGGTGGGAGAGCAGCGCTCCTGCGCTTCCCATCGTCTCTCGCGGGAGCTCGATAGGTGATAAACCGATAATTTTCTGCTCGCTTCCGCGAGTTCCGTGTGGGTGTTGCTTCCCTCGCTTCTTCTCCGTGGCTCCTGGGATGTGCTTGTGCTGTTACCGGCCACACAAGTCCTGGATATAAAAAGGTCTGGCACGGCTACACTTTTATTGGGTTATGCGGTACGCGAAATCACGAATCAAGCAATACTCCTTTTAAAGATTACTAGCACAAGTGTTCGTGCATTGCATCAGACAATAAAATTAATAGAACCTGCTCAACGTGCCATTGCAGAACACTTCACATATTCAATTTTAACGAACATCAGAAATAAGGTAACCCTGAGTATCCTTTTCCCTCCATGAAGTGTGAATGTGAAGAAACCTCCCTAACATCGTTCATCAGGATGTACTGCAGCTCCGCACTTTCATCTCACACTTTCATCTGATGACAAAGTAGTGATGCACAGATGTCTTTCACTCTTTTTTTATTATTCAGAATAACACGATTTCTTTTTTAATGTAAATTTTAACTCATTTTTTGATGACTAACATGTTTGATTTTGAAAATTATATTTCATTTGTAATTGTTTTTTACTCTATTTGGGCTTGCCCCAAACATAAGGACTTGGCCTACACAACACGCACGCTCTCAGAAAAAGAATACACCTTCTTTCTGGTGAGACCAGAACTGCATGCACTGTCGATCTTCCGGTTCCTCATCTCACTATCCTAGTAAACGCCACCGCCGGCTGCCTTTCCCAACCGTCAGCTCATCTCACTATCCTAGTAAATGCCACCGCCGGCCGCCTTTCCCAACCGCCGGCCGCCCACTCACGCGGCACTCTCCACCAGTGTAGATTCACCATTTTCTTTTGTGTTAATCCCTGGCCACGCCTCGCCATGCCGCCTCGCCGTTCCGATCAACGCCGTCCCTTCGTGTTTCTGGTGTGGCGTCGACCTGGACAATGGCACGGCTTTCTCCGGTTGTCGTTCCTCATTGTCGTCTACCGTGTCCTGCCTCTTTGGGTGATGCGGTGCTCCGCGTCTGCGCCCGTGGCGGGCTGGTTGGTGCTCGGCTTAGTCGCGCACTACAGCCTATGATTTTTGTCTGGTTAGTCCGGCTTCCACTCAGCTCTCAATATAAAAAGCTACTCTTCTTATCAAACTATCTATATCAGATTAACATAAAAAAATAAGAAGAAGGCAGTACCGGGAGCACTATATGACACATAAAATTAATTGAACCTGCAGCAAAAAAAAAGTGTAATATACAACACATACTACAGAATCAGGAGCATCTTTTTCATGGTTACTACTTGCTTGCATCTATTTAAAGTGCTACTTGCTGCAAGCTAGATTCACAAAGGAGCATTACTCTCTCAACAGTACTGCTAACTTCAATTTGTCACCAATAAAATAGTACTGCTAAGTTCTCAGAGTGTAGGGCTCAGGATTTAGATCGAAACAAAATGAGAATTGGGAACTAATTTATCAAACAACAACTCGGGGTAATTTCCTCAAATACTTCTGACTCATTCATTGGTTAGGGGTGAGATGATCCACAACGCATGTCAAATACTATGTGCTCATGATACAGTGAACTACCAAAAACTTCATAAAGCACCTGAGAAAAAAATTAATAGTACAAACTACTTTTAAATTAGGACGTGAGTAACATGAAACGTTGTGCCTCCAAAAATTATATGTATCAAAGACTACATCACTGTCAGGTATTGCATGTTCTGTCGATCAATGTGCAATATACTATTAGGCCTGTAGATCAACCATGAATGTATGCGAAAAATGCATCTACTGAGGTTACATGCATGTCATAAGTAGTTATATCTGAACTCATTTCTTTCTCTTAGGAAAAATTTAAGTTATATATTAAATCCAAAGGGATAAAAATGTAAGAAGCAACTCTTGCAGAATTCTCGATTCCCTAGAAAAAACAACATACAACAGTTGCTAATGTTACTGTCAGTCATACACATGAATGTATCTCTAATGCATAGCACTATAATTCAGAACCTTTAATCTTTGTCCTGGAGGATATGTTGCTTGGCATGGATCTGGGTCTCTCTAGTAAGAAACATTGCTATCTCATCAAGGTTAATTTGTGCCAATAAATACGTCCAAAAGAGATGAATTGTAGGTTGCCAAAGTAGCCAAAGCGAGTTGGGGAGGAAGAGAGGTTTCAGACATATTTGAAGCACCAAACTGTAGGTCGCCAGAGAACCAGAAATCATGATTTCAAGCCTGCTTGTCCACATACCTCAAGTGTAAAACCGGCCGACAAAGTTCTGGCGAATTGTGGAACACTGTCGGATGCCGGATTGTTTTCCGTCGTAGTCTGATGAGGCGGCATTGGGCAGTCTTTCGGACGTCGTCTTGTTTTCCGACGAAGTCGGTCAAGGCGACATTGGGCGATCTTCCGGCGAACTCGGCGGGGGGCGAGATACTTGCAGTCTTGCGAATTTACTATGCAATTTAGCTTGAATTCCAGTCGATCCTTTCTTTTCATTGCATAAATTCTTTGTGGAATCCGGATGGAGGCATCCATGGCTCCATATTGGTGTAATTCTCCTACGCGGATCCATTCGAAAATAGCACGACACAGGAGAGAAGCCAGCGGCGGCGATGTCGTATGCACGCCGTACGCCGTGGGTTCTTTCGTGTGTCCTGGACCGAGCGAGGAAGCATCCTCAGCGCAATATGGGCTAGCAACTAAAATAGACATATGGGTCGTCCGTCCTGGTTTCCTTTGCATGTATATCCTCGGCCCTTTGTTTCTCGTTCCCTTTGTTTCTTGTTTCCTTTGCAGGTACGTCGTACGTTTGTCAAACAGACTCTCAATCAAACCAAAAAAATAGTGTACGTAAAAATCATCAAAATAGGACGAAACAAACCAAAACCAAACCAAGAATACATATTCCCTTTAATAGTAAGTATAGATATAGATTTTCACCTCCCTAGATATCATAACGGTTGGAATTGAAGCTCCGGGGATCCAAGAAAAAGTTCGAACTCTGGGGTATGCGCGAAGAACTCCACCAAACTACGCCCCGCTACTCACTGCCTCACGGTGGTGCTCCGACGTGCTCATGCGAGAGGAAGGAAGACACAACACGGCGATTTACCCAGGTTCGAGCCACCTGCGGTGTAAGACTATACTCCTGCTTTGTGTGGATTACCTCGCGAGGGAGGATGAACATGAGAGTACAAGGATGAACTGCCTCAGAAGGGCTCAATGTTCGACCCCCTTCTATGGTGGAGAGTAGCCTATACTTATACTGGCCTTAATCCTTTTCCCCTAAAATCTCTAAGCGGGAAGGGATACCACAACGGTCAATTTCGAAGGGGGACAGGAGTACATCCTGTCTTGACTAAAGGTGGTCTTCTCCTGCCAAAGCCTCCCGCCATGACGCGGTGGTGGGCTCGGTGCTGACCTCCGCCCTGGCAAGCCCGCTGTCATGTCCTTCTTCCACCAAAGTGGCAACCTTTGGGGATCGCTTTGGGAACCCGCGTACCGTCCCTGCCTTCTTAGCACCAAAGATGAAAGCATCCTTATCTGCGTCCATTGGCGCCCTTCTGGCTCCGCTCGTCGTGGCTCGTGAGGCGGGGTGGCGAGCCTAGAGATATCCACCCCGCGAGGGGCCTTGGGAGGCCGCTCGTCATGAAGCCCTCGGAGGCACCTGACGACCCTTGCTGACGCTCGCCTCACGAGGGTCTTGTTCATGGAGCCTTGGAGCTAGGCCGCGTTGGGCCTTCCGACGGTGCCACACGATGGGCCGCAGGCAGATGGCCCTAGGTACCCTCAGTCCCACGGGCCCGACAGCAGCCCCTAGGCCTGCGAGGCGTGCGACACCGCCCATTGAGGAAGGGGCGAAACGGTGCGGACCCTATCCACCTGCGGGCCAGGTGCGACGTGTGGCACACGATGGGGCGTGGGATGCCCCCACTTCCCCATGATGCCTCGACATCCGTCTGGACAGACATAAAGCCAGTTATGTGGGTCGTGTGGCCGCCATTACCTTACTGCGCGCCCATCCACAACACCTTCCTTCTCGAGCAAGCTTGTGCCCTTCCCGTCGGGTCCTGCGCCACCCCTATTCCGTCGCACTGCCATGTCACAACCGAAAAAGAGGAGCAAGGCCATAGCAGCGGCGGGCAGCTGAGCGGGGTGGAGCCCGCGCTGGGTCGATCCACGGTGCTCAACCGTGAGGGGCTCAACGAGGTCCTCCCGATGATCGTGGCCGACTCCAATGAGTGGAGGGCGACAAAGATTTGGCCTGCTTCGCGGCCTTCCACCGAGCTGGAAGCCACCACCATCGCCATTCATCTCCACGCCCTCTTCTCCGGCTTGCTGCCTCCATTCTCATACTTCTTCAGTGCCATGCTTACGCATTATCAGGTTCATGCGTTGCACCTTGACTCGAAATTTGTTCTCCTCCTTTCTGCCTTCGCATTCCTGTGCGAGGCCTTCGTGGGTGTTGCCCCCTTGGTGGCGCTGCTCCGCCACTTCTTCTGTCTGCGGCTAACCACCGATACACATTGCTCCGGGTGCGTGTGGCTCTGCGCCATGAGCTCGACGGCGGGCGAAGGCATCGACATGGAGATCCGCCCCGATGTGGAGGGCTTCCGGCAGCAATGGGTATACATTGACGTGGCCCAGTTCAGTCCCTTACTGCAAACCACGTCGTCCCCGACGGAGGCAAGCTCTGGGTGGGGACACAAGAGGCTTGCCGACTCGAGGCTATCGCAGGTCACGACGAGGATGGACAACCTGAGGGCGGCGGCATTGACGATGACGATGGTGGTGAGGGAGTTCATCCGTCGGCGAATTGCCCCGCTCCAGCGCCATTCTTGCCCCATGTGGACCTTCACTAGCCCTGGAGATGCTATGAATCTCCAAACGGGCTGCCCCCCCCCCCGACATGATGAGCGGGATACTCCGAATCTTGACTGGCGGAGAGGCAAGCATGCTCCCCGGGAGGGGCTCCCTCTGTACAACTACACAAGCAAGGAGGCCTTAGCCAAGAGGATGCCACGCTTCAGCTAGTGGGGGCTGCTCCCCGAGGGCCACGAGGGGCCTCAAGACAACCCTTTTCTGGTGGTCCCAGAGCCCGGGGGTTCGCGGGTGAGATGTCCTGGGCTATGGCTGTAAAGGGGCGTGTCGACCTGCCCCCTCGGGCTGTCCAGCAACACACTCATGCGCTAGCAAACGTTGGCGGCACCTCCCAACTCGGGGGCGTTGTAACACCCCGGATGTAACTTTCCATATTTGTATCCAACTCTTGCCGTGTCCGGTGTTAAGTTATATTTATTTCTCGGGTTCGGGTCTTTGTCTCCGTGTGTTGTTTTCTTTTTCGTGCATCCCTTATAATGTCATCTCGTGCATTGCATTTGCA
>NW_024114913.1:0-9474 GCF_003073215.2 Triticum urartu | reverse complement strand
TACCTTGTCCAGTCGGAAGAGCTCCACTCAAATTATTATATGAGAGATCTAGGGACTTCAGATGAGGAAGTGCAAATAATGACGCGGGGAAAGATCCACTGAATTGGTTCTTACGCAATTTCAAGTTCCTGATGCTTTTAAAGGCTGTGATGCATGGAAGTAGCATAATGTTTACAGGTAGCACAAACTCAAGTATAAACATGGAATCTCTTTTCAAATAGTTAACTAGTTTTTTTACCTGTAACTGGGAGATTTCCACTGAGGTTATTATAGCTGAGATCTAACACTTCAAGTAAAATTGGTCCAGAGGATGAACTGATTGGAATATGCCCACCGAAGTTATTTATGGAGAGATCTAGGATCTTTAGATGAGGAAGTGAGAATAATGATTCCGGTAGGCTTCCGTTGAAGTTACTCCAGGACATATTCAATATTCGCAAGTTCCTAAGATTTTTAACAGCTGCAAAATGTGGAGGGACATATGAGAATGAACCTCTACCTTACTACTAATACCATAAGCAGTAAAATTTTGTACCTGCGTCCGGAAGACCTCCGGTCATTCTGTTACCACTGAGAGTTAAGACTTCCAGTGAGACAATTTCTCCTATAAATTCCGGGAAACCCACTTCCCACATAGTGTCACTGAGGTTGAGATAACGAAGCTTGGCTAGTCCAACAAACCCTGCAGGTGTTTTTGTTTGTGCATATATGAGAATAAGAAGCGACTACACACACAAAGTGTTATAAGAGAATTTGGAGCACGTGCGTACCTTCCGAGCTTAGTGAACACTGATAGTTGTAAGATAGATCTAGGCACTGAAGCTCATGGAATGCAGAAAACACTGTAAAGTTTAAATACCAACGATCGTCTACATCCATCGTGAAATATACAGAGGAAAGGTCGAGGTGAGACACTCGCTGTGTTATATTGTTGCATTTCACACGCTCCCACGAGCAGCAGTCATCACCATCCTTCCCCCATGAATCAAGCGCAATCGGGGAATGCGCTCTTATCAGAGAAGACCGGATGTCCAGCAGAGCAGCTCTCTCCTCCACGAAGCAGCCAGAGGACAAGGTAAGCATGGAGTGCAACAAGAGAAACAGCGTCAAAGACAATGATCCCCATGGCAACCAGCTACCCATATCTGATAATAAGTTTTTTCCTCTCCTGTCTGTGCTCATATAAACTAGCGTTGGGCTGTAGTGGATAGACCTTGAGAGAAGAATGGTGAGCAGTCTTAACACTCTGCTGCAGATTCCTAACTTGGTAGTATCAATTACTGCTAGGGATATGCAATGCAAGCCCAACTTGGCGGCGCACATGGTGAGTTTACTTGGACCAAGACTTCAGACTTTGAAAATATATTGTCATGCACTGACAGGTGGATGGCGAATTAGTCACAGACGTCTAGACTTTTGCGGTTCCGCACACACAAAAGGAAAAGATGACTCGACTTTTGCAGTTCTGACAACACCAGATCGAAATTCCAGAAACGACATCAGCAAGATGTGCTTGGAAATAGCAGCCGAGAAGAGACTGGTCGAGCATGAATACGACTTACACGAGCAGTGCTCCGTATGGCAGCTCGGCGCCATTTCGACACCGCGGCCATGGCCCAGCCGAAACCCTTGCGCCGTCGTCCACATCACGCCAGAGCCGCCACCTAGCCTCCCGCGGCCGCAGCCGGCGTCCCGGGCGGGGACTGAGGAAGGCGTGCGAGGACTAGGCCCTGGGCAAAGATGTGTGCTCGGTGCTCTTCCCGGATTTCGTCACTTGCAGGTGCGTCCGGTCGCCGCCGTCGGCGACGACGGCCGGGAGGGACCCTCGCTCGCCGGGTCAGTAACAGGGCCGGCTAACTCACCTCCCCGGGCCTGCTATGGCAAATCGTAGTTGTTGGGCTGCTTCCGCCACTAGGACCCCGCCTTCTGACTTTTGCTGAGCTGTAGCGCTGCCTCGGCCCATATAACTGATACAACCCTTTGCTTTTTCCCCCTTTTTTCTTCTATACCTTCCTATAATCAATATACTACCTCCGTTCCCGTGAATAAGGCGTATTTAGTTTTGTTAAGACAATACTTTTACCAAAAATTACTCGATTAATATATTTGATTTATGTGATACAAAATCACTATCATAACAAAGTACTTTTAAATACGAATCTAGTGACACACAATTCTATATCATACTCTCTCCATTCCATATTATAGTACGTATAGATCTTTTTTTGAAAAGTCAAACTTTGATAAATTTTATAGAGAAAACTGTTTATATGTACAATGTCAAGTATATAAAATAGAGAAAAGTATGTTTTTGGTCCCTCAAGTTCTCTAAAAGTATATACTTGGTCCCATAAGATTTTTTTTTTGGTATATATTTGGTCCTGCAAGTCTCAAAACCGGATAAGTTTGGTCCAAAACCAGATTTTGAGCACGTTGATTGGGGTTTGACCGGGTTTGGCCACGTTGACCAGATTTGACTGATGAACAATAAATTCAAGAAAAATAGGAAACAAATTCAAAAAATCTGAAATTTTGTGACAACCAATATGCTTGTCAGAATCAACATGCTTTTAAATTTACTGGTCATCATTCAAACCTGGTCAACGTGGTCAAACCCAGTCAATGTGCTTAAAATCTAGTTTTGGACCAAACTTATCTGGTTTTGAGACTTGAAGGACCCAATGTATACCAAAAAACCTTAAGGGACCAAGTCTATACTTTTGGGGAACTTGAGAGACCAAAAACATACTTTTCTCTATAAAATATGAAACTACATCTTATGATAAATCTAATGATATATGTTTGGCATTATAGATGTAAATGTTTTTATTCAAAAACTTGGTCAAAGCTTGTGAGGTTTGACTTTTTTTTTAAATCTATATGCATTACATTATGAAACGAAGGGAGTATAACCTTGTATTTATAGAGTAATTATTAGTCAAATGCATGTCTTAAGGAAACAAAATATACTTTACTTTTAAGAATGGAGGGAGTATATAACATGCCCAAAGGAAATTGTTTTTGAACTGATTGTGTCTGATATCCGAAGCAATCAAACTTGTTGTGTTGGAAAAAAAAAGAGATCACCAGATAAGAAAATTCCCAGACAACAGTTTAAGAAAATTAAGCAACAAAAAACTACAGTTTGGTACAGATCATGTAAAGTTGTTGCTCCATAGATCTAGAAGTTTAAGTTCAAGTCCTGTGAGATTACAAATCTGTGGATGGATTCTGCCGATTCTATGGTTGCACTATTCAATTACCAAATGAGGCAAATCAGGCTGATACCACCAAACACATATTGAGTTCGTCGGACGATTTCATTATCGTGCAAATCAAAGACCATTAAAAATCTAGTCAGTCCAAAAAGAGCACGAGGCATCACAAGCTTCAAATTGGTTATCATACAGGTGTAATGGGCTAGATTTATCATCCCACCAAAAATCACACCACCAGCTTTGTTGTTTAATAGCTTCAGAAGC
The DNA here is from genome assembly GCF_003073215.2 of Triticum urartu. Lineage (NCBI taxonomy): Eukaryota > Viridiplantae > Streptophyta > Magnoliopsida > Poales > Poaceae > Triticum > Triticum urartu. Next base: position 5,992 of record NW_024114913.1, on the reverse strand, counting down.
CTTTTTGTAGAGTCTTCTGCACATAAGCATATAAGCCCGGGAGGTTCTGAGAGTATAGCCCCCAGCTCTGGTTACCCTGCACTGTCACATCTGTACCAGCGATTTTAAGCTGAGATACCATGTGGCCAGCATCTAGTTTATCACTCCGTAAATATTTCGATTTCATAAGGCAGTTCAGAAACCACGTCTGAATCATAGGCTTCTGAGTTCTGATGAAGATATGCTGTTTCCGTACCTGATTCTGTGAATAAAGGATGACAGGTAATGCCCCATTTCCAGAGTAAAATGAAACTTCAGAGAGCGATCCACCTTCCCTGTTATCTGCTTAACTGTGGAATGCTCACATCTCTTCAAAGGGAAGCGACACTACTGGTGAATGGACATTTGCTTCAGGGAGTCTTTGCCTTACCTTGCAACATTCACAGAAGAATATCTGTTGAGCATGTAGCCTCGGCGCCCTGGCAAACCGCTCTAAACATCTCATGAGTGCTGATACATTGGAATTTACGCCAACTATGTTTCTCTCAATTGGGTACATGCAGCTTTGGGTTTGCAACACAAGGACAATTGCTATATTCAGAATCCAAAATTTGTGGATGAGAACCCACAATTTGTGCAGGTTACATCTGATCTCAGGATACCAGAAAACACCCGGTGTGCAATGCAACACTCTCCATGGCCTTCTATTATGAACAAAATTAGAAATCAAGGTTATTATGAACCGAGAACACTAACCGAATATTTTGTAAAGACAAATCGCACTCCTGTATAAAAAATGGCTTCCAAAATGGTCATAGGAGATAGCACACATGTTGTGAAAGAAGTCAAATAATGCTAGTTTTCTGGGGCACGTAATGAACATAGATACTTGCAGTGACTTGGTGAACTACCAGTGCAAGTAAAAATATGGTTGTGTACAATTCTTGATCTAGAACATGTGCTTACAGTTATTATTAGTGTTTCTTGTAAAAGCTATACTAGTACTTTGCAGAGGGGTTTCAGCACAAGGGACAATTAAACTTCTTGTTATTATTGTTTCTTGTAAAAACTACACCACCCTATATAATTCCCTGCAGATAAAAGACTCAGCATGAACCTTCAGCATTTGGTGTATATGTAAAGGGCATGCGTGTTAACTAGCAGACAGTTCTGAATTTGTGCAAGAAGTGCAAGGATGCTCTTTACCGATAATTTTCCCTAGTGCTAACCTGTACTAAGCAAGTACACTATGATACATACTCCATAAGACAAATTACAATTAGATTCTACAAACACTTGGAAAATAAGAAAATCATGTGTACAAAATATAACCAAACAAAATCCATTGTTTATTGTTAATATTACATACCCAGAATGAAATTTCGGGAAGTTCTTGGGTGTATACGTACACATAAAGTACATTTGTGACTAACGATTTTTCCTCAGGACCGACTACAGCTTGAACATTACAGACGTCCCGTACGGATGGAATAATGAAAAAGCAACAGTGGCCCAAAATGCCAAAATAAACCCGGCAGCCATGACCATGTATAGGATTGGGTCACCAAACATCTCACACACATCTTCCTCCGCTATGGGGTCTAGGCTGGGAGTGCACATGTTCCCCTGCGTAATCTGGTGAAGGTTGGTGTTGGCTAGGTAGCTCTCCATGCCGAATGAGCCAAGCTGACCAGAGTTCGGTATGCATCCTGACAAGTTGTTGTATGCCACAGAGAACACCCCCAATGAACATAACCGCACTAGCTGCCAAGGTATTGGTCCACTCAGCTCATTGTGTGAGAGGTCCAAGCTTTCAATCTCCTCCATGCCGCCAAAGGTCTCTGGGATCGGGCCAACAAAGAAATTGTATGACAAGTTAAGGGATTTGATATGGCTCATGTTTCCTAACTCCCAAGGAATTTCTCCATGCAGCATATTCGCAGATAGGTCGATGCCGGACATTGAAACAAAGAAACTTCGACCATATGTGTACATATTCCCTTTGGTAGTAAAGCTAAAACCTCTCAAGCCATAAGGATTGTCATATGGCTTAAGTGAGTACGGTAAACTCGTTAATACTACCTGGAAAATTTGATCGCCCCTGTCACCTTTGAAAAAGAAATTACCAATACATGAGGGTAATGAACCTGAAAGCTTGTTATGAGACAAGTCAATTATCCTCAAGTGCAAGAGTTCACACAAGTTTGGAGTGACCTGCCCTTCAAACTTATTTCCGCCCAAGGAAAGCAGCCTAATGTTATCAAGATAACATATCCAATGGAGGTTGCCTGCAAACTGATTGTTTCTGATATCCAAGGCAATCAGACTTGATATGTTGAAGAAGGGATAGGAAATATGGCTAGATAAGGAATTCCCAGACAGGTTAAGAAAATGGAGCAACATGCAGCTACAGTTCGGTACCGACCCTGTAAGATTGTTGCTCGATATATCTAAAAGTTCAAGTCTGGTAAAGCTGCAAATTTGTGGATGAATTTTGCCAGTTATATGATTGCAAGCAAGATTCAGGACTTTCAAGGAAGACATATTCCATAATGACATATCAAGTTTGCCAGATAACTCGTTGTCATGCAAATCAATAACCATTAAAGTCCCTCCTGACAGATCACGAGGCACCGTCCCTTCGAATTTGTTACCATCCAGGTACAGTTCCGACGTAATGGACAGGTTATTCATTCCACCGAAAATCAGACCACCAAGCTTATTGTTTGAGACCTTTAAGCTCACTAGCATGGGATAATTAGTGAACACACAAGCTGGAACTTCCCCAGAAAAATTGTTGTTTGATAGGTCTAAAAACGTCATGAAGTTGATCCCGCACAATGAAGTTGGTATGTGCCCAAAGAAGTTGTTACTAGAAACATCCAGAATCAGCAACCTTGGAAACATTAAACTGATGTTGACTGGCAGCTGTCCTGTGACATGGTTCATGTGTAAGTTGATAACCTGGAGAAAAGACTGGGTGTGCCATATTGGGTCTAGCGATCCAGTTAGCGAGTTATTTCCAAGATATAGTTCCTGTAGTGTTGCTTCCTTTGTAAACAACCAATTCGGCATGCTAACTGACAAGTTATTATTGGACAAATCAAGCACCTCTAAATGACGCTGTGTGTCTAAAAAATGTGGTTCCGCAATAATGCTCTTGTCAAGGTCACAACCAGAGAGCAATAACTGTTTCAGTTGGAAAGGGGGTGTCCATCCAGGAATATTGACATGGACAACTAGGTTAGCATTGCCTGAAAGGTCTATCTCTTCTAGTTTTATGAGGTCTCCAAGCCAAATGAAAGAAAATCTACCACTCAATTTGTTTTGGGACAATCGAAGACTCTTAAGTGACAGTGAAAGATTCGGAGATTGATTTATAGGAATTGGTCCGCTGAAGAAGTTTGATGAGAGATCCAACAGTTCAATATGTGGTAGAGAAAACAATAATGATGGAATGTTTCCAATGAATTGATTGGAACTCAAAGACAATTCTCGCAGGTTCTGGAGATTTTGAAATGCTAATGTTGGAATGTTTCCGCTGAATTGGTTGGAACTCAAATACAACTGCCGTAGGTTCCGGAGATTTTCAAATGCTGCGAATAAAGGAAAATCACGCAACAATTAGAAAGAGTGGCAACCTTTTTAAACCATATAAGCGGGAATGTTCATTATTTACCTTGTTCAGTCGGAAGAGGTCCACTCATGTTATTACCATCGAGATGTAAGGCTTCAAGTGGAACTTGTTCCAAAGAAAACTTAATAGGAAAACCTCCCTCAAAATGATTGTATGAGAGATCTAGGAACTTCAGATGAGGAAGTTCAAGTATTGACACAGGGAGAGATCCACTGAATAGATTGCTACCCATATTCAAGTTCCTGATGTTCTTAAAAGCTGTGATGCATGCAAGAAGTATAATTATTACAGGTACCACATGAACAGAAAGTATGAAACATGAAGTCATGAAGTAAGAAATTCCTGTTTGTTTACCTGTAATCGGGATAATTCCAGTGAGGTGATTATCGCTGAGATCTAATACTTCCAGGGAAATTGGTCGTGATGACGAACTAAGTGGAATATGCCCATCGAAGATATTCTCTGAGAGATCTAGGATTTTTAGGTGAGGAAGTGCAAATAGAGATGCCGGGAGGTTTCCGTGGAGTCTATTCATAGACATACTCAATTGTCGCAAGTTTCTAAGATTATTGAAAGCTGCAAAGGAATAGGGATGCAAGAAGGTTAAGGATATATATGAAATGTCAATCTTGACCTCAGTACTTACTATAAGAACAGTAAGTACCTGCATCTTGAAAACCTCCAGTAATGTTGTTGTTGTTGAGAGCTAAGACTTCCAGTGAAACACATGCCCCGATAAATTCCAGGGAACCCCCTCCAAGCGAAGTGAGACTGAGGTCAAGGTATCGAAGCCTGGGTAGTCCAATCAATCCTGCAGTTGTTTTTGTTACAGCTACAAGAATAAGAAATGACCACACATATGTATTGTTCTCAGAGAGAGTTTGTAATCCAAACGTACCCTCAAAGCTTAGCGAACAGGGAAAATTGAGTGATAGATCTAGGGACTGAAGCTCGTGGAATGCAGAAAACACCGACAAGTTTAAATACCAACGATCACCTACATCTGATGCATATACTGAGGAAAGGTCAAGATGAGTCACTCGTTGGGTGGTATTGTTGCATGTCACAGTCTTCCACGAGCAGCATTCATCATCATCGTGCCCCCATAAATCAGGTGAAACCAGGGAGTGTGCTCTCCTCAGTGAAGACCGGATGTCCATCAGGACAGCCCTCTCCTCCACGGAGCAGGCAGAGGACAAGTGAACCATGGACTGTAATAACAGAAATGTGACCAGAGACAATGATCCCCATGGCAAGCTTCTAGTAGTACCCATATCTGATAATGTGCTTTCCCTTCCTGACTGCGTACATATATACACACACTTAGGCTGGGCTGTAGTGGCAGAGGGAAAGATGGTGAGTGATTTGAACATTGTGCCGACATGTAGTTTTTATCCGCTAAGATTGACTAGGAGTGCAACCTGGCACTCACAGTCAGTTTACTTGGACCAAGACTTCACCCATCAATCATCATCAACAGATTCTCCACCAAAAGATAATCATCATCCACAGAAAATCTTGTCGAAAATGTATTTCAAAGCATTCTTGAGATACCTCAAAACAGGCTTTCGGTCTGCTTTACAAATAAATCCCAAACGGCATACAAGGTGGTGAGGAAATCCTCTTACAAATGACTGCATATGGTTTCTCTATGAAATCGTAGGGGGGCTCCTCTTTTGCTAAAAAAAAAAGCCAAATGACTGCATATATACACTTAGGTTGGACTGCAGTGGCTAGACTAAGGGACGAAAGATGGTGACTGATTTTAAGGTTGTGCCGACATGCAGTTTTCGTCCGCTATGTTTGACTAGGAGTGCAACCCGGCACACAGAGTCAGTTTACTTGGACCAATACTTCACCCATCAATCATCATCCATGGATTCCCTGCAAAAAAAAATTGAATAAATAAATAAGGGACGAAATAAACAAGGGTACAAGTTGTCCGGCTTTGGAGTTAAGGGACCAAATCTAAACTCCGGCAAGAATTAAGGGACGAAAAGTATATTTTTCTCATAAATAATTCATTCACGGAAAATCTTGTCGAAATTTCTTCGATAGCATTCGCCAGTTGGATGGCCAAAATTAGTCAGAGAGAGCATTTGGTGCAGACATAGTATATTCAAGTTATAACAACACCATATGAGGATTAAGATAGTCAGGCACACACATGATTCTTGAGATGACTATCAGGCTCAGGAAATGGCTGTATATAATTAGGAAGTTAGACTACCAAATTCACAAACCGAATCGAAGATTCAGAAGAAATCGAGGATGCACCTTGAAATAGCAACCGAAAGGAGATAGATCAAGGAACACATGACCACAGCCCATGCGAGCGCTCCTCCGCAGTAGCGGCTCGGCGCTCATTCGACTGGC
>NW_024114912.1:0-5545 GCF_003073215.2 Triticum urartu | reverse complement strand
GCGCGTGCGTCCATGGGTGCGGGTTGCCGGCGCCGGCGCGCGTGGGGCTTTGGAGGGGGAGAAGAAGAGCGCATCGCGAGCGTCGAGTGTGCCGCGCGCGAAAGCGGGTGCCGCAAATACACCGCGCGAGGTACCGCTTTCTGCCGCGCGCCCAACTGGTTATACCGCGCGTGCGGTTATTGCGCGCCCGCTGGAGCCATCTGCCGGATTGCGCGCGCGCTAAAATGGGTATATTTATAGCACGGCGCCTATTTAGCGCGCCTGTTGGAGATGCTCTAAGAGCAAGAGCATTGCAAAACCAGCTGACTATACGTCCGTGGACGCGTGTGGGCGTGTGCGTGGACACATGCAATTCTTAAATTGTTCGTCTCACACCCATGTATCAAATCTAATACTTCCTTCATAAACTAATATAAATGCGTTTGGATCCCTACAATAGTTATCTAAACACTCTTATATTAGTTTAAGAAAGAGTACCCTATATCCATATTAAAACATGCAACGTGAATTAAAGTATATAGATTATCACATGGACATATAAATGCACATTTTGATCACCAAAAGATCTCCACGCTTCATATAATCCACATAAAATGATGGACAAGTTTAAACTAGATTACTAAATTCTTCAAATACAGATGAAGACGGCGGAGCTTCACCGCAACGGTGGCGGGAGGACTATGCGGCCGCCCTTTCCCTTGCCCTCTACCTCTCGCGGTTGGCGGCGCGTGGCTCTGAATCTAGAGTGTGCGTTCACTATGGTGGCAGAGTGGGCACTAAAACACACCACTGCCCTTTCAGAGCAGCGGGAGGAGGGGGAGGAGGCTGATGGAGGGGCCGCGCGAATTGAGTTGCCTTCTCGGAGCTGTGCACAGGGTGGGAAGGGCCAACTCTGACATCGGTGCTGCAGCTGCGAGCGACAAGCGGCGTCGCACCAGATCCAGAGCTGCCACCCGTGTCCACCCGCGAGCGCTACAACGCGATGCAGAGGCCCAGCTCGTCGTCGTTGCCGGACACATCATGGAGGAATGCATCTAAGGCGTCGTCGCCAGAGCCGTCGGAACGGCTGTCGGTGCTGGACATGTTGGATGGAGATCGGAAGTTAACGGATTAGAGAAGGGGGAAGAAGAGATGGAGACCGGAGCGGAGTGAAGTGAGGTTAGGGTTTGATCCAAATGAGGTTTTTGTGGGGTCATAGTGGGCGAGAGGTGCGCTAGACTGACGTGGCAGACGTGCCGGGCCGCCTCATATCCGCCCTACATTTGGGCTTGGTATGTGGGGTGCCAGTCAACCCGGGTATTAAAGCCGGTTTGAGGTGCCCAGGTTGTTCTTTTTTTGACCGGTCAAAGATTGGTACTGTCGCATGGGCGTTTGATGTCGGTTTGAGTCGTCCAGCTGTAGATACTCTAGCTAACTGATACCCTGCTTTTTTTGTTCTAGAATTTCTTTTCCTTGTAGAATTTCTCCTTGATGTGTCACATAAGCTGGACTTAGTTTGGGCAGACTGTTCTCCGAGGAGTGGTGGTTTAGTCAAAAACTACTGGTGAGACACGGAGTAGAAAAACCTTACCGTTTGCTGACCGGAGGGTTGAACCTTGATAAAAGACTGAGAAATGAATGGCGAGGGCAGCCAAGAGTGCTTTTTGGTCTTTGGCTCCAGGAATAACCGCTTTTGCTTTGTTTTCTACGTTCAGTGAGAGAAAGCACTCGTGTTTCTTTGAGAAGAGAGATATGACAAAAATATCGGTCGATACCAATTTTGTTTGGGACTAAACGTCAGGTATCTGAAAATAGATCGAGCGTCAGTGACTTTCATTCTCGGCCATACAATCAGCATCCAATGGCTGTCAGCTGTGCACTGTTCTTCTCTCTTGACCTTCCCCACCGCCGTGTTGGGCACCGGCCCGGCCATCCCTCTATGCCCTGCCGCATCAGTGAAAAATTCCGGCGATCGCCTGCACCCCACCCTTAATGGGGTCATTGCTCCCCACTAAATAGATAATGAGGCTATGGTTTTCCCCTAAGATACATAGTGCGTCTGGTTCTTCGCGAGCATTGGTTTCTTCTTCTCCGGCGGGATCATGCGTGCCATAAGGAAGGAAGGAAGGTGACTGAGACATCAACAAAATTCAGGTACCTGAAAAATAGCAAAACCTATTGTGTTTTTACCGTGGTTAGCAGTATTTTTTCTTGACACTCATATATTGTTGGCGGCCCATAGGATTTGTGTGCCAGCGGCCGGCGGCTAGGGTTGGATGAAACACATAGGGGTCGTTTTAAATAGTATAAAGTTTGTTGAGTTCTCGACCACGGGCTCTCGGCAAACGTTGCCCATCGTCACAGAGCCGTCAACTTTTCCCGTGGCACGTGGCACCTATTTGCTGGGTGCCATGGAAGAGGATCTCGGCATGCATCCCATAAACCGCGTTTGCTTTGTTTCCCGAGTACTTTTGGCCAGGCGCTCGGTGACGTATGATGTGTGCCGTGTTCTACTGATTGCCGAGAGCTGTACTTGGGTTACACAACTTTTGTCGTGAACCCGTGCTTTGACACTCGGCAAATATGAACTTGGTAACAACCATTTTTTTAGTAGGTAGGAGAGCCCCATAGTCCCTAGTTGCCCCCTAGGCTCGCTACCTTGTTGAAGGTGTTGGTTCCAAGTGATAGCCTTTGTTCTGGCATCTGGTTGAACCAGCCAGCATCGGCGTGCGAGCAATAATTTCTTCTTAAAAGTGATGTCTTGGAGAGATGTGCCCTTTGTATGTAACTATATAGCTTCTAGAATGTGTGGTAGGATTTGGATATCCTGCCGCAAGGCTTGTCCGATAGCCTTGTTTTTTTTACCATTTTTGTTAACGCCGAGTTTTTTTTTGCGAAAAACTTTCAATCTATTGATCTTCAATCATGACAGTATAACGAATACCAGAAATAAAAATTACATCCAGATTCGTAGACCACCTAGCGACGACTACAAGCACTGAAACAAATCAAAGGCGCGTCGCTGTCATCACTAACTTTGCTTGCCATTGTTTGGATAATTAATGATATATGATTTTGTGCATCATACAGAGGCCGGGGTTACTTCCTCCTTTTCAATTTGTTGTTTGGAATCTACATACCACAATTTTCATTTTTTTTCGGGTAAATCTACATACCACATTGCCGTGTGAGACATGCAACACATCCATCCGCAGATCGGTATGCAGTGCACATTGCCCCAACACAAATGACTTGACCACCAGCTGGAGCTGACCGTAGTTCTCATACTCTTGGTCAGGCACGGCAGGTTCGGCAGACTTCCATGGCCACGGCTGACCGTCTCTCATACGTTTTAGACCTGCATGACCAAGGTTGGTAAATTATTCTATTCGGTGTTGCAAGATGCTAATTTATCTAACAAACGCGACCGTGGGTTAGCCGTTAAATCTCAACTTCAACTGGAAGGCACCACATGTTCATACATGCCGCACCTGTGCAGCATGTAGTAATAATAAAGTTTGAGTGACAACTTGACTTTGGGCGGCGGGCTTTATAAAGCCATGCCATCAACCTGCTTCAGCCGCGCTGATCGATTGCGTGGGTGACCCTAGCTGAAGGTCCTCCGAGTTGCTGGCCTCCCTATAGATCAGTAAGTTCTCTTTTCTTGCCTATCAAATGCAATGTATCCTTAGAAGGTTCCCCTTAATATCGCTGGAACGCCCGTGTGGGCAATGAGTGCTAATAAGAAATGAATGGTACCCTATAAACTCTATGAAAGTACGCTAAAAAACTTGCATCCATGTCTGTAATATATAGGAACATTTTGGAATGGCAGCAAATAGAAAAGTGTTATCACATGTGCTCCAAAAAGCACACGCACTTGATTATTGATGGGTGCATGTCTCGAGTACACACAAGTCGCACCAAAGTTACTGACTCGTTTTACAATGTTCTTACAGTACAACCCCCATCGCATTTGAAGTGCAAATATGGAATTTCCGAGAGTCCTTTGGCTAGCATTTGTTCCTATTTTCGTTGCAGTCGTGTCCATCATGATGGCACGACGACGGGCGACGTCCTTCCCAACAAGCAAACGATCACCTCCTCCGCCGCCCACGGCCGCAGGGGCTCCCTTTCTTGGCATCCTCCCAGCGCTTCTCGCCAAGGGCCCGCTGCGAGTGCTCTGCGATGCCCACGCGGAGATGGGGAGCGTGTTCACGGTGAGATTGTTGCATCGCAAGGTCACCTTCCTGGTTGGGCCAGACGTGTCGAGCCATTTCTACCAAGGACTGGAGTCAGAAATCAGCCAGGATGAGGTCTCGCAGTTCACCACTCCGACCTTCGGGCCCGGCGTCGCCTTCGACGTGGATTTCGCCACTCGGCGCGAGCAGTTCCGCTTCTTTGGGGACGCAATGAAGCCGGCCAAGCTCAGAAGCTACGCCCGCCTCATGGTGCGCGAAGTCGAGGTAGGAAATAATAAGATGGTACCTTTAATATCAGTTGCCTCACTTTTTCGTCTTAGCTCTTGCTAACGGATATAAGTGTATATATCCCTACAAAAAAACACAGCATATATAAGTGTACGTGTGTATGTTACGCGTGCAGGAGTACTTTGCGAGATGGGGACAGTCCGGCACGGTTGACTTGAAGCAGGAGCTAGAGCACCTCAGGAAATAATAAGATGGTACCTTTAATATCAGTTGCCTCACTTTTTCGTCTTAGCTCTTGCTAACGGATATAAGTGTATATATCCCTACAAAAAAACACAGCATATATAAGTGTACGTGTGTATGTTACGCGTGCAGGAGTACTTTGCGAGATGGGGACAGTCCGGCACGGTTGACTTGAAGCAGGAGCTAGAGCACCTCGTCACGCTCATCGCCAGCCGGTGCTTGTTCGGGGAGGAGGTTCGGGCCAAGATGCTGGCCGAGGTCGCAACTCACCTCCGTGAACTCAACGACGGCATGCGCCTCGTCACCATCCTATTACCGCACCTGCCCATCCCGGCGCACCGCAGACGCGACACGGCGCGCGCTAGGCTCGGCGAGATATTCTCTGGCATCGTCAGCTCCCGCAAAACAAGCTACCCAGACGGTGGCCCAAATTCCCCCCCCCTGCCGATCCCGGCGCATCACAGACGTGACAAGGCGCGCGCTAGGCTCGGCGAGATATTCTCCGACATCGTCAGCTCCCGCAAAGCAAGCTGCCCCGATGGCAGCCGAAACGTCGTCGATGACATGCTCCAGTGCCTGATCGATTCCAGGTACAAAGACGGCCGCGCCACGACCGAGACGGAAGTGGTCGGAATGCTGGTCTCTGCGCTGTTCGCGGGGCAGCACACAAGCTCCAGCACGGGCACGTGGACCGGAGCGCGCCTCCTCGCGCGCGCCAACGCCAAGCATCTGCGCGCTGCCGTCCAGGAGCAGGAGCGGATCATGGCGCGGCACGGGGACCGCGTGGACTACGAGGTCCTGCAGGAGATGGACACCCTCCACCGCTGCGTCAAGGAGGTTCTGCGGCTCCCCCCGCCCGCGACGATGCTGCCGCGGCCCCCGGCGGGGGGGCT
>NW_024114911.1:0-32601 GCF_003073215.2 Triticum urartu | reverse complement strand
TATTTAATAGCAGCATGATCAGTGTGAACAGTTACTTTAGAATCAACAATATAAGGTCTGAACTTATCACAAGCAAATAAAATTGCTAAGAATTCCTTTTCAGTAGTAGCATAATTTCTCTGGGCATTGTCTAGAGTTTTACTAGCATATTGAATAACTTTTAATTTTTTATCAACTTTTTGTCCTAGAACAGCACCTACAGCATAGTAACTAGCATCACACATGATTTCAAAGGGTAAATTCCAATCAGGTAGCTAAACAATAGGTGCAGAAATCAAGGCTTTCTTAAGTATTTCAAATGCTTCTACACAATCATCATCAAAGACAAAAGGAATATCTTTTTGTAATAGGTTAGTTAGAGGCCGGAAATTTTTTGAGAAGTCCTTAATGAACCTCCTATAAAAACCGGTATGACCAAGGAAACTTCTTATACCTTTGATGTCCTTGGGACACGACATCTTGTCAATAGCATCAACTTTAGCTTTGTCAACTTCAATACCTCTTTCAGAAATTTTATGCCCCAAGACAATACCTTCATTAACCATAAAGTGGCACTTCTCCCAGTTCAAGACAAGGTTAGTTTCTTCACATCTCTGCAAAACTCGATCAAGGTTGCTCAAGAAATCATCAAAAGAGGATCCATAGATAGAGAAATCATCAATGAAAACTTCACAAATCTTTTCACAGAAGTTAGAGAATATAGCCATCATGCATCTTTGAAAGGTAGCAGGTGCATTACATAAACCAAAAGTCATACGTCTATAAGCAAAGGTACCAAAAGGGCAAGTAAAAGTAGTCTTTTCTTGATCATCAACTTACACAGGTATTTGAGAGAAACCAGAGTAACCATCTAGAAAGCAAAAATGTGTATGTTTGGATAATCTTTCTAGCATTTGATCAATGAAGGGCAAAGGGTAATGAGCTTTTTTAGTAGCTTTATTTAATTTGCGGAAATGAATCACCATCCTATAACCTGTAATAATTCTTTGTGGAATCAATTCATCTTTATCATTAGGAACGACAGTAATACCTCCCTTCTTTGGGACACAATGGACAGGGCTTACCCACTGACTATCAGCAACGGGATAAATTATACCCACTTCAAGGAGCTTTAATATTTCTTTTCTTACCACTTCTTTCATCTTAGGATTTAGCCGTCGTTGGTGATCAATAACTGGTTTGGCATCTTTATCCAAATTTATTTTGTGTTGACATAGAGTGGTACTAATGCCCTTAAGATCATCAAGAGTATATCCAATATCAGCACGGTGCTTCTTCAGAGTTTTCAATAATTTCCCTTCTTCATGCTCTGAAAGGTTAGCACTAATAATAACAGGATATATCTTCTTTTCATCAAGATAAGCATATTTAAGAGTATCAGGTAATGGTTTAAGCTCAAACATGGGATCACCCTTGGGTGAAGGAGGATCCCCTAGGATTTCAACAGGCAAGTTGTGTTTCAGAATAGGTCCTTGTTTAAAGAATACTTCATCTATTTCCCTTCTTTCATTCATATACGTATCATTTTCATGGTCTAGCAAATATTTTTCTAAAGGATCAGTAGGAGGCACGGCAATAGAAGCAAGACCAATAATTTCATATTTACTAGGCAATTCCTCATCACGGGGTTGTCTACTAAATTTAGCAAAATTAAACTCATGAGACATATCGCCCATACCAATAGTAATAACATCCTTTTCACAGTCTATCCTAGCATTAATAGTGTTCAAGAAGGGTCTACCAAATATAATGGGACAAAGCTATCTTGTGTTGGAGCATCTGGAAACACAGAAATGCCATCATTTTTTACAACAAAACCAAAGACACTGCATATTGCATATCATGCTTCAAGGAGAACATCAGCACCATCATCAAGAAGACAAAACCTAGTCTAAAAGAGGGAATGCAAGCTTGGCTAGACACTTTGTAATTTATCCCATTGTATACATTCAGGCATACATGTGTATAGCCATCTATAATTGTCCCACCAATTAATAGAAAATGAGTTAGAGTGGGGGTCTTCCCCACTGTGTTTCCTCAACAAAAAAACAGGTGTCCAGATTTGTCATGAAACAAATGTTACCAGTGACAGGTTCAAAACTGCGCCCACCACTAGTATTTGACTTATCAGTGGCGAGCAGCCAAATGTACCCGTCACTGATATTTTTTGGTCCCAGAGCAAATCTGTCCAAAAATATCAGTGACGGCCCGCAATTAGTGCCCGCTACTGCTAACTCAAGTAATAGTGGCGGTAAAAAACTACGCCCGCCAGGGGCACCGCTCTGTCTCGCATTCAGCGAGTTGAGGCGTCTGACTCGCTGAAGGGCGCAAGCATCTAAGCCGGCCCATGCGCGCAAGAAACACCAGCCTATTTTCTGTTTTGCTTTTTCATGTTTTTTGTTTTTATTTTTTTCTTTCCTTTTTTACTTTTGTTTATACTTTAAAATATTCTAAATATATATATTACAAAAAACACTTTTTCAAAAACATTTGTAAAATTTTGAACAAGTATTTGAATAAAAGGTTGAACAAGAATTTGAAAAATGTTAAACAAGTATTTGAAAAAAATATTGATCATGTATACAAAAATGTTGAACAAGTATTGAAAAATTTTGAACAAGAATTTTGGAAAATGTTGAACAAGTATTTGAGAAAATGGTTATCATCTATATAAAAATGTTGAACAAGTATTTGAGAAAATGGTTATCATCTATATAAAAATGTTGAACAAGTATGTGAAAAATGTTGATCATGTATAAAAGTGACAAGTATATAAAAATGTTGAACAAGTATGTGAAAAATATTTATCATGTATAAATGTTGATCACTAGGGGAAACGAGAGGAAAAACACTAAATAAACAAGATACAATTACACATACGCTAAATCCACATAACATATAAAGGTGACAAAGATCCAAAGTCAACACACTGAGATACATAGGTAATTCTTCCCAATCAGTGAGTGGAGATGTCTTGATATCCAGATATGAATCTTCCCTTTCGGGGTCTTGAATCCCGTAGGATCTTTTCACATGGAGGGCTTGCTCTCCATGGGAGTAGTCCCTCTCTCGCAAGAGGAGGTGGATACAAGGAGCAAAGGCTCTAATATGAATGAGCTATCACTTTGCTAACCCTAGCTAGGAGGAGGAGGGGTCCTATATATAGTCTTAGTGCAAATGAGGGCGAAGTGAGGGGGTACATGGGCCTTGGACTTGAAACTGTGCTCAGATAGGCGTCAGACGTCCGGTAGTTACCGGTCATCCGATGGCTCACGAGAGACCGGATGTCCGGTAAGGACCGGACTTCTGACGTTTCGGCTCGGCTGAGGCGTCATCGGATTTCCGGACGCAGTCGGGCGTCCGCTGCATCGGTCGTCCGGAAAGCCTCGGTCTGCTGGCGTTTTGGTTCTGGAAAAGGGATGCTAGATTTCTGGAGTGGGTCAGACGTCCAGGCGCGGGAGGGTGTCGAACGCCCAGTATGGGTCGGTCGTCCGTTGTTTGTAGTGTTCCTCACCGGGCATTCTGGCTGGCTGGACCTCCAGCTGTCGGAAGTCCGGTAACTACCGGTCGTCCGCTGGCTGTAGCTTTCTGGCAGCTCTTCCACTTGGTTCTTGTACTTGGTGTCGTCGCCGTCTTGTCCGTTTGACGTATAGTATCTTCACGTCCCTCATCCAAGTACCTGAGCATGCATAAGGTCTCTGATTGAGGTAGTAGCCATGTCTCACATGCGGAATGTGTAAGTTCAAAGAGGAGCGAGTTCACATAGGTTTCGATAGCGCGGGCACGAGCTCTTGTCATCGGACCGGTTGGTGCTTGGGCAGACGTAGATAGGTTCATGGAGATGGCCGTAGGATGCTCCGCATCAAAAGGGTTTAGCCTGTAGGGGGGACTTGATCACAACTACATACACCTAGCATTAGGGTTAGAGCTCTACTTACGATCTCGAGGTAGATCAAGCCTGTACTCGATACATCATCATCAACACAATCAAAGTAGGAACCTCTTCGAGAGGGCCCGAACCTGGGTAAATATTGTCTCCTTCATCCCATGTTACCACCAATTCGAAATCCACAGCTCGGGACCCCCTACCCTGAGGTCTGCCGGTTTTACCGCCGACATTGGGTCAGATTGCTTCTCATGTTAGGGAGTTTAGCTGTGTTGTGTGTTTGTTCGGGCCAAGCAACCCTTCTCTCTCTTGTCTCTCTGCTCTGGGCACCGTGTTCACTCCATCTTGCGATCATGCATGTGTTGTGCCATCACTTTGTACTAATTCCCTATTCTTCTATCAATGGAAAGATACGGAGGCTTTGCGTATTTGAGGGGAAAAAATGTATTTTTCTCAGCCTTACCTTTTTTTTTTGAATTTCTCAGGCTGACTTGGAGTTAGGTGTCGATCTGATTGACAAATAGTGGCGTTTTGTGAAGAGAAGATGGTAAGATTGTTAATATGAGTGAGATATATAGTACCTAATAATTAGCAGCTCTGTTTTGTTGTATAGAAACAGTGGAAGCTAGTGAGGCCACCGTACTTCTTCAGTATGCACCTTATTACACACAGACAATAGCACCAGCTCAATCTCGCGCTTTAAGTAATGTCCTCTTCTTATTGAAGGCAAGGGATGACCCCATTTTGACCGCTTTATTTTACCTTGGGTAATGTCCAGGAGATAACAGTAAGTGGGATATTAAAAGGTAGAGTTAGCTGCCAGGCTCCTTGTGGCACTATATCTTCACAGGAAGTTGTCATACAAAGTAACAAAACCATATAAGTGCATACAGAGTACTAAAGGGAATCAGATTCTAGAGGTCTGAATCACATTGACCAATAACAAACAACAGCCAGCGTCATGAAAAAGATAGGAGTTCATACAAAGTAGAACCAACAGTTAGTGACCGAAAACAAGTACTTCCATTGACCAGTAACAAAGCAGCGTAGTGCTAAAAGAGGGGCAGTGTCCTCATTCAAGAGAGCCTAGTCATATAGCATGCTAAAAGCTAATTCTAGATGTCTGAAACAGATTGAGTGCTAACCGAAGCAATGGTCAGTGACCAAAACTAAGACAGCGTGCTAACATCTAATTCTATTAGTCTGAAACAGATCGAGTGCTAACTGAAGCAATGGTCAGTGACCAAAAATAAGCACATACATCTAAACAGACGATATACCCTACATCAGGACAAGAAAAGCTAATCTGATCGCTCTGCAATTGAGTGCTAACAACTAATTCTTCGTCAACTCAGAATATGTCCAGGCCTGCATGCCAATCGCTTCTCACTTGTTCTCTGCAATTTCAACCACATGCCCAAGTCTCATGTCCTTGACAATCGCTTCTCACTTAGTGTTCTCTCTGCAATTTCAACCAAAAAAACAAGTGTCAGGACCACCAAACCTGGGACATGTTGAAAGCACGACTTTTTCCATGTTCTCTAAAGTAGATAGAATTACCTTTCGTTACTGTGAGTCTCTAAGCTGAACACGTGTAGTTCTCCCAAGCATATTGTAACCTGCATAACAAATCAGTTATGATGGAACATCAATTTTGAATAGAGCAAACAAAATCAAACTTTAGACTTACATCCCCTGCATATCCAACACCATAACAAGATCTTCAATAAGCATAGATATGAAAGTTGGAAATCTATATGAAGCAATATACTCCAGTTCCTCAAGGTTAGAGATGTTTTGTTTTTTATCACCCTGATTGGCCTGTCAAGCACAACATATATCATTATTTCAGACGAGAACTAAAATACAAGCGTGTGGATTACTCGAATTATGAGAAAACTTACATCCCCGCCATGCTGCTGGAAGTTCCGTAAGAACCTAAAAAGGTCACACGAATTGGGAGCATAACTGGCCAGAGTGTTATTGGGGTCGTTGTACTTGAATAGCAACACCTTGTTAAGTAACGAGTTCAACGCAGCGTCTACCCTCCAATCCTTAGTAGTAAGCTTGGTCTTAGCCACAAGGTCATCAACTTTCGGTTTCCCTATTTGACCCATTGATTTATAGGCTTGGAAGACTACACTTATGAGGATCGTGACTGCTCTTGGTGACTTGACTGCTGGATGGTTGTGCAGGAATTTAAGGAACTTTTCCTTCTTTGCCTTTGAAGGACATGAACCAACTGTAGGGGAGACCATCAAGTTGTACAGTTCCTGGATATAACTAATTGGATATCCTTGGGAATCTCTGAATTCATCTACCAGCAATAGCCTAGCCAACATGGACAGATCTAATAACAGATTGGCAAAACTTCCATCGCACATGGGTTCACGCTTAATGCGACAGCGGTGTCCACTCATCCTTAGATCCTCCATAGTGAATTGCCCGCCCCAACTTTGGTGCCGGTTATGAGCATCAGTTATCACCTTAATAAACCCTGACCACAGATTTCTACCATACTTGGTGCAGATGACCGCTGAACCACCACCCTCAATTGGGCGCGTATCAACAACTCCATACTTGTTCAGATACTGTCTCACTGATCTCTCTCTGGGTATCTTTAGATCATACACACACAAAAATCAAGTTATTTTGCAGCATACAACTTATGAAAAGACATGTGCTTGGAAACAATAATTGTGGAGCATATTAGTTTAAGCATGATAGGATTGGTTTCTGCTATCTATTAACTCAAGCAACAGAATTAATAGTTTAATACTACTCGTACTAGAAATTGGAGTATTACTGTAAGCAGTAGATAGAGCAACACACACAAACAAAAAAGTGATGTTAATGACTATAAACAGAACTGTGAGTGGCCAAACACACACAAAAAAAGGAATTCTGCAACTTTGATACATAAGGATTTCTAAATTAGTTCTTGCTCTCCTAGATAGTACTCCCTCTGTAAACTAATATAAGGAGGGAGTATAAACTAGTCCATGATCATCAAGTGCGGGGTTCTATAGTATTTCTATATAGGCTATATATCACCATTCGCTGAAATAAATTTAGGAAGATGACGATACATACTAGGTTCAGCATCCATTGAGGCCAAATGTACAGCATAAGAACCCAGCAAACATCTCGGACCCAATCCGTAGAGCAATACAGAATACGATTGTCCATGGCGCTGCTAGAATTGCCATGCGCAGACCATCATGTACCCGGTTTGTTGATATCCACTCAGCGCATAGCAAAATCCACATTAACCAAGTAAGAATACGCAACTTCAACCTCCAAATAGCTCCTTCCTTGAAAGCCTGTGCAACTTTCTTCCTGGCCTCTCTCTCAGCCCGCTTTCTTTCTTGGCATGACGCCATATTTGATCCCTAATTGCTTGATAACTGGAAGAAAATATTTAATTATGTCAGACTAATCAATTAGTAAGCGCAAATGCATAATGCCGAATAATACACATATCCGAGGGAGTATGACAACTTGTCAAATAAGAAAATTACTCCAATCATAGCCAGTTCAGCAAAAAAAGTGTATGAAATAGTATTAGAGTTTGTTGGGCCGTATATGTGTGAGTAAGTCTAGCCCACGTGGCCCATGTAAACCAGTATATGTATTGTACAGACTAGAGAGGAATAGAGTTATCCAGAAATTTCCCAAACCCACCACACTTCAGAGTTTAACAGCAGGGTGCAGAGCTGGGTGACTAGATAATTAAAATACCATGCAAGAGCAGAAAAAAGTAGGTTACTGAAGAGCAAAACCATCATCCTTACAGAAAACTAGATTCCTGAAAGGATTCTAAGCAAAGAAAACAAAAGTACTATGTTCAAGACAAAAGAAAGCAAATCCATACTAGCTGCAACCTTATCCCTAGACTACACATGTAGCAATTTTAAAAAGCAAACTAAGCGCCCCAACAGCGACATGATTCTAACAAAAGGAGGCCAAAAGAGGCAACATATCTCTCAGTTTGTAAAAAATAAAAAGAACATGGGTAAACATTTAAGCCAAATCAAACAACAGTGATCTTGCATATCGGTGTCACTGTTAGGTGAATATATCAGTTTTGTAGGAATTTTGGGGCTTGCTACACCATTTGGAATCAAAACGATGGACGAGTATAATGAATATGAGCGTACAACTAATCAATTTGATATCTATTTCTAGAAGAGGAATGGGTGTTAAATCTTAAAACAACAAGTGCCAAGCCATTGCAAAAAGTTACTTGTCAGCTTGATATCTATTTGAGAAATAATCTCTCGATCGAATTTCTAACTCTCAAACAAAGCTAGTTCAAAACCTAAGAAGAGAATGTGTGGAACTCAAATCGTAGGTGATTAAGAAAACCTTTGTACGATAACTATATGACAATAGACAATCAGTACCTTCTTAAATGAGAGATTTGAAAACCTAATGATACATAAGAAGTAGCTGATTAACTGTCCGACAAACAAATACCACAAGCCAGACAACGACTTAACGTATAGTTCACCAAAAACAATGTATGAAACTCAAATGTTAGCAGAACAAGGGAACTTTTGCAATTAATTCTAATTAAATGATAGACAATTTGCTACATTCCAAAATAGAGATTCTAAAGCCTACATGAAGTAGAGTTTTAGTTAAGCAAACCCCTACGGAAGATGAATTAATAAGCAAACAAACAAGAAACGAACCCCCAAACAGGGAACCAGGACCCAAGCTGCACAAACAAGTTGAACCGCGAGGCAGCACCCACAAACCCGGGACCAAATTTAGGGACCTCAAACACCAATTAGTAGAGTGGATGAAGTAGGGGGCATACCGAATTCGTATCAGGGACAACACCTCTAGCCCACGGCAGTAGTCATCACCGGCACACCCAATGTCCACGGCTACAAGGAGCTGGGTGACTGGATAATTAAAATACCATGCAAGAGCACAAAGAAGTAGGTTACTGAAGAGTAAAACCATCATACTTACAGAAAATTATATTCCTGAAAGGATTGTAAGCAAAGGAAACAAAAGTTACTATGTTTGAGACAAAACAAAGCATATCTATACTAGCAGCAACCTTATCCCTAGACTACACATGTAGCAATGTTATGAAGCAAAGTGAGCGCATCAACAGCAACATGGTTCTAACAAAAGGAGGCCAAAAAGAGGCAGCATATTTGACAGTTTGTAAAGAATAAAAAAACATGGGTAAACATTTAAGCCAAATCAAAAAAAGTGATCATGCATATCAGTATCACAGCTAGGTGAATATATCAGTTTTGTAGGAACTTTGGGGCTTGCCACACCATTTGGAATCAAAACAATGGACGAGTATAATGAATATGAGCATACAACTAATCAATTTGATATCTAATTCTAGAAGACAAATGGGTGCTAAATCTTAAAACAGCAAGTGTCAAGCCACTGCAAAAATTTACTTGTCAGTTTGATACCTATTCCGGAAATAAATTTAGATTGAATTTCTAACTCTCAAACAAAACTAGTTCAAAACCTAAGAAGAGAATGTGTCCAACTCAAATCATAGGTGATTAAGGAAACCTTTGTACTGGAACTGTATGATAATAGACAATCAGTACCTTCTTAGATGAGAGATTTCAAAACCTAATCCTACATAAGGAGCAGCTGACAAACTAATACCACAAGCCAGACAATGACTTGGCATATGGTTCACCAGAAACAATGAATGGAACTCAAATGCTAGCAGATCAAGGGAACTTTTGCAATTAATTTCAATTGTATGATAAGAACACAATCTGGTACAATCTGCGACTGAGGAAGACAAATTAATAAGCATACAAATAGGAATGTAACCCCCGAACGACTCAATCTGCAGAAATAAGTTGAACGGCATGGCACCACCCACAAACCCGGGCCCAAATCCGAGGACCTCAAGCACCAATTCGCTGGGCAGATGAAGCAAGGGGGAAACAGAGCTTGTATCAGGGGGCAGTACCTCGATCCCACGGCAGTGGCCACCACCGGCACACCCGAAGTCCACGCGACAGCAAAGGAAGACCGAAGCGTACGGTGAGAATCGACCCCCGACAGCAGCCGCGGCCACCCCTCCCCGCCGCCGGAATCGCTCCTGCGCTCCACCTAATTGCAGGACGAAAACGAACTGATTACCCCCGTCGTCCTTGCCGCTTAAAGCCTTAAAACCCTAGCAAAGGGAGGAGGGAGGAGAGAGCGCGGACTCACACGAGGAGACGCCGCCTTCCGCGGGACGAGGAGCAGGAGACGCCGCGCTCCCGTGGAAGGGGCGCGTCTGCCTCGCCTCGCCTCGCTTCGTTTGTAGCCCAGGCCCAGCTAGCGAGAACGCAAACGGTTTTATATATAGTCCTACAAAATGTTCACGCACCTCAAAAGAAGTGCTCACACACTTAATAAAGGGTTTTTGTATTTTAAAAAAAAACAAAGTGCTTACGCATTTTAATAAGGGAAAAAGGTCATTGCACTTATAATATGTTCACACATTTCTAAAAATTGTTCATGACATTTTAATTCATGTTGGTACCATTAAAAATGTTCACAAGATGTAAACAAATCATGACATTTTATAGCATCTTCAATGAGATGTAAAACATTATTCCTGCAATTTATGAAAAATGTGCATGGCATGTAAAATAGTGTTTTTAACCATTAAAAATGTTTGCAACATTTCCAAAAATGTTCATATGTTTAAAAATGTTCAGTAAAGTATAAAACCTTGTTTGTTCAATTTTTAAAAATGTTCATGGCATACATTAAAATTCCATAACTATTTAAAAATTTGTATGTGCAGTTTTTAAAAAATGTTCATGACATATATTAATTTTTTTAAACATCAAAAAATGGTCATGAAATTTACAGAAATGTTTATGAAAATAAAGAAACTTGTTCACATATTATTATTTTTATGTTCACATATTTATGTATACAATGCCACTTTATTTTTTGTGTCAAACTTTGAATTTTAATTTTGATCAACAAAATATGAGCTATATGTCATAAAAAATATATCATCGAAAAGTTCTCTAAAATGTGCATCCAGTGACATACTTTTGTGGTATATGACTCATATTTTGTTGGTAAAATTAATAGTCAAAGTTAGACATAAAAATATGAAGTGGTGTAAGGGCATATTTATCCCTTAGTTGTTTTGGTGATTGATGACAATGCTTTGCGGACTAATCATATGCATTGAGTATTTCAGACATATCATGACTAGGCACAAGACGATTTGATGCCCCTCGAAGACTGTTGAAGACGGTGTTTCTCTACGTTTCTTTTCGGTGGATTTGAGTCGTAGGAAAGATGTACTATTAAGAGGGGTTCGCTTTGGAAAGGTTTGGGCGGAATCATCACATACACGTCTACTCCTTTTGCACCATCTTTCCTTTGGCTCTTTGGAGCATCCTCCGTTTTTCTGTGTCTCTGCGAAATGAAGGACTTCTAGTGTTGCTATTCTAAGGCACGCGGTAGTACTGCTCTTCAGAGCGGTAGTACCGCGGGGCCTTGCGGTAGTACCGCGGGGCCTTGCGGCAGTACCGGCCGTAGGTGCGGTAGTACCGCTTCTTGGGAGCGGTAGTACCGCGGCCTCTGGCCAGGCTTAGCCGCTCGAGCGGTTGTAGGGGCGGATGTAATTTTTTTACATCTACGCCCTACGCGGTAGTATCGCCCCATGGGTGCGGTAGTAACATGAGCCCTGGCCTGGCACAGCAACATGAGTGGAAGTAGGGGCGGATTTAATTTTTTACATCCGCGCCCTACGCGGTAGTACCACTCCTGGCATGTGGTACTATCTTGTCGGATTTTTGCACAGATCCCAACTCAGCGGAAGTTGCCATGAATGTATTTTTATATGTCCATACCTTTCCAAATCTGGACTATCCCTGCCTTGCGTCAGGGTTGGTTTGGTTCCTGCTGCATGGGCAATAGTACCGCGGTGTCTTGCGGTAGTACTGTGTGCCCTAGCGGTAGTACCGCGTCCTAGTATCGTGCTTCACAGGCTGAGTTGATGGATAACGGTTGGATTTGTTCTTCCACTATATAAGGGTTGTCTTCTTCTCCGAGTTGACTACCTCTTTCATCCCTAAGCTCCATTGTTGCTCCAAGCTCCATTTTCGCCCGATCTCTCTCCCTAGCCAAGCAGACTTGTTTATTTTCTAGGGATTGGTTGAGAAGGCCCCGATCTACTCTTCCACCAAGAGAAATTTGACCCACTAATCCCTTTCGGATCTTGTTACTCTTGGGTGTTTGAGCACCCTAGATGGTTGAGGTCACCGTGGAGCCATATTCCATTGTGGTGAAGCTTCATGGTGTCGTTGGGAGCCTCCAATTAAGTTGTGGAGATTACCCCAACCTTGTTTGTAAAGGTCCGATCGCCGCCTCCAAGGGCACCAATAGTGGAATCATGGCATCTCGCATTGTGCGAGGGCGTGAGAAGAATACAATGGCTCTAGTGGCTTCTTGGGGAGCATTGTGCCTCCACACCGCTCCAACGGAGACGCACTTCCCTCAAAAGGAAGGAACTTCGGTAACACATCCTCGTCTTCACCGGCTCCACTTTTGGTTATCTCATGACTTTACTTGTGCTAGTTTATTTGTGTTATTTTCCTTTCTTGTTTTTGTGCTTGTTGTTGTTGCATCATATAGGTTGCTCACCTAGTTGCATATCTAGACAACCTACTTTGATGCAAAGTTTAAATTGGTAAAGAAAAGCTAAAAAGTGTTAGTTGCCTATTCATCCCCCTCTAGTCAACTATATCGATCCTTTCAAGTGATCTTGTATACAAAAATGGAGGGAGTAACATAAATTTTTGTCACCATTTTAAAAAATTTACTTTTCTTCTCTTTTGTTCTATTTTGCGTTATTCTCCTATATAAAACACCTAGTTTTTTTGCATGTGAGTGGACTGAAAGAGACGTCGGCCGATTTTTTTACTACCTTTGAATTTACATCTACATAGTGTTACTTATCTTCTAAGTTAATAAGTTCCCAGAGAATGAAGCTCCATGTTGCATCGAGGTTCTAGGTGGCCGGTGGGATTACCGTGTCAGCTTATCTATGATGCTTGCCATTCAGGAGGGGCCATTACCTAGGCGCACGCAATGGGCGGCCGCCTACGCTTCGCTTTGTGGATTGGTCTACATAAACCGCACGAGGTAGGGGGTAGGTTTCAGTTAGACTGGTTGTAATAGGGAGTATCATATACTAGTATCATGCATATGATACTACTATATGATACTACCTCCCTAATGCATAGTATCATATATTAGTATCATGTAGTACTTTATTTTATTGCCATGCATGACACAAAGCAGCATGGAATTTATTATGATACAGTATCATGATATGATACAGTATCATGATATGATACTCCATCATCTCTTTCTTCATTTAATGTTATGACACCTCATAAAAATTGCCTAGTTGGCATGCATGCACTAGCTATGATACTACCATTACGACGAGCCTTAGGCTGATTTTGCTGGTTTTTCTTCCCTGGGTTTTTTGTTTGCGTGAGGGATCGTGGGGAGGGGAAAATGGTGAGTGGCTTAGTTCGATCGGTCGAGGGGAGATCGTATGAGGGGGTGGGGGAGGGATACGAAGATGCGACATGACCTACCAACTGGCCAACTAGGAGTAGAGATAAGAGGTATCAGTTGAAGGCCCTGTTTGGTTCGGCTGTGGATTTTCTAAAAGCAGCTATGAAAAATCTGCTGTTGAAAAATAGCTGTGGAAAATCTGATGTGAAAAAGATGTTGGCCATTTGGCAAACCAGCTGATGCAGCTTTTACAGATTTTGGCCCACGGCGGAATCAGATTTTGGAAAGCACATCCTGGCCTACTTCCGCTTTCGGTTCAGATTTTGGCAGCGGATTTCTGAAATCGGATTCTGCTGGGTTCTCTCTTTGGTTCAGATTCTGCTACGCGACAGCGAAATCCCTCGATAAAAGCTGAACCAAACAGGGCTGAAAACTAGCTAACAACTATTGATGCTGGGGAGCAGGCTCGAGCTAAAGATACTAATGAGGAAGCAGGTAAGGGATAATATAGCGCCAACATGATGCAGATAAAACCACGTGACAAGGTGTAACCTTAGATTCCTTTTCTATTTTTTAGTTTGTTTCATGTTTTTGTTTCTTGCTTACTAAGCCTTTAAAAAGTGCATCAATGGTCACTGTATTTGTGTTTTTTTGCGGGAAACTATGAGCTTTATTCAACAACAATGGCACCAACACGATCATCCATCACGCTGGTCATGAGGAAACCGGGCGGGGAGTCCATCCAACAGTCGGTAACCCCAAGTGTGCTTGCATGTTTCGCACACAAGTGGGCCGGCATATTGGCACTTCTTATTACATGTTGAATATCAAAGGAAAGAAAGCATAAGGCTAGCTCATCAATTTCTAAAAGTAAGGACGCTACAATAGAGCACGAAAAGCGTCGCGAGTGCCATAGCTGTACCATCTCCAAACAATCTGTTTCCATAGCCACTCGCGAGAACCCCCGGAGCTTTGCAAATATTACCCCATCTCGCAACGCCAACGCTTCTGCAATAAGAGGATTTGTGACATCGGGGTAAGGCTTACTCCAGGCAATAACAAACGAAGAAGGAGATCTAGCTAAACCTCCTATTCCACTCTTTTTCTCAATCACTGAAACACTAGCATCCGTATTGATTTTTACCCAGTCAACTTCAGGCGGTCTCCATCCATACCCAGGCAGTGTTTTGGTCTGCTCCAATGGGAGTTCCAATAGAGCCAGTGTTTCTCTTATACGCTTCATGGATTGGACTGGGTCCATACTCACTCTATCATGTGTTATGCTGTTACGTGATGTCCAGATCGCCCACATGACAGTAACTATTTTTGCCCTGTCCGCCTCAACAAAACATGGATCACAGAGGATATCCTTGCACCACGTACAAGGGTGTAGCTCCGACAACTTGAGGTGCAGCCAGCTTCTCGCTTCTGCCCAAAAGCTTTGCGCATGAGAGCACTTAATCAATGCATGAAGCATATCTTCATTCGTACCTTTGCAGACCTTGCATCGCGCTAAGGTTGCTATATGCCTGTGTTGTAGTGTTGTTTCCACCGGTAGTATACCCCGAAGGACTCGCCACCAGAACACACGGACCTTGGGCAGCACTTTTAGTTTCCATAGTCTCGTCCACACCTGCTTATTGTTCTCTGAAGATTCTGTAATCGTCCCTTCCTCTAGAGCTAACTGCTCGTTACGAGTGATTAGAGCACGATACGCGGATTTTACATTCTAGGAACCCGACCTCTCATGAGCCCAAGCCTAGAAATCATCACCACCACCTTGTGTGAGCGGAATATTGAGAATTGCATCAGCGTCTGGGGGTATGAAGTTATTCCTAACTAGATCAGCTTTCTAGGACCAGCTCTCATTGTCAATCAAATCTGCAACTGTGTACAGCGTAGCAGAACCAATCTGCTCCGTAGGTCAAAGTGACAATCTCCCTGGCAGCCATCTATCTTCCCAGATTCTTACGGAGGAACCGTCCCCGATCCTCCTCAACAGCCCAGCCTCCAATGCTCCTCTCCCTGCAACTATCGCCCGCCAGGTAGCCGAAGCGTTGCGCGGAACAGTAGCATGCATAAAATCAGCCGTCGGGAAATATCTTCCTTTTAGCACTCTGGAACATAGACCATGCGGGTTTGTAATCAGCCGCCATCCCTGTTTTCCCAACAATGCAACATTGAAGCATTCCAAATCTCGAAACCCCATTCCTCGTCTTATTTTTGGAAGCGACAAGGACTTCCAATCTATCCAGTGCATGGAATTTCGGTCAATCGAGCTACTCCACCAGAACTTTGCCATCAGTGAGGAGATGTTCTTATACACTTTTTTCGTGAGCTTGAAGCAACCCATAGTGTATGTCGGGACTGCCTGAGCCTTTGACTTGATTAATATCTCCCTCGCCGCGCAAGACACCAAACGTTCTGTACCACCATTCAGTTGTGACCTCACTCTCTCACCAATGAAGTCAAAGGTACCAGATGTAATTCGTCCAACTGCAGTGGGAAGACCCAGATATCTTTCATTGAATGCCTCAACCCCAATGCCTGTGGCACCTTTCAACATAACTCTAACCGGATGTGGTGTGTTTGGACTGAAAAAATAGAGCTCTTGTCTCTGTTCATGCATTGGCCCGAACAATCGCCATATATCCTCAAGATGTTATTCAACCTCATCGCACTCTCCAGTTTTGCTTGCATAAAGATAAGGCTGTCGTCCGCAAACAGTAGATGATTAATCCACGGTGACTGCGTGCATACTCGGATTCCTTTGTCCGCATGGACTCCACCAAAGTTGTTCAACAGAGTTGTGAAGCCCTCCGTGCATAGAAGAAAAAGATACGGTGAAGCGTGATCTCCTTGCTTGAAACCTCTAGATGGGGTAAAAAAGGCAGTAACTCACCATTCACACGTACTGCAAACCGAATCGATGAAACACATTTCATAATCAGTGGGATAAATATTGAGCTGAATCCCAATTTAGTCATGATAGCTTCGAGATAATGCCATTCAACACGGTCATATGCTTTCATCATGTCTAATTTGACTCCACAAACCCAATTCTTTCCCTTCTTCCTCTTCTTCATTGCGTGAACACTTTCATGTGCAATAAGAACATTATCCGTGATGTGGCGCCTAGGCACAAACGCACTTTGCTCCTCACCTATTATCTCATGGAGAAAATCCCTCATCCTGTTGACAATGCATTTGGAAGCGATTTTGTACAGAACCGGACAAAGGGAAATCGGTCTATACTGATTTATCCTCTGCGGGTGGCGTACCTTAGGGATTAATGTGATTGTCGTATCGTTCATGCCTGCAAGTAGCTCACCCCCCATTCAGGAAATCCAACACCGCCGGGACTATATCATCTTTCAATAATGACCAGTGTCTCTGAAAAAATCCCACGGTAAAACCATCCACACCCGGCGCCTTGGAAGGAGCCATCTGAAACAAAGCAGTTCGTACCTCCTTCTCCGTGAACGGCATATCAAGATGTTCGTTCATTGGAGCTGTCACTCGAGTTGGAACCAAATTCATCAGTTCGTCAAGCGGTTTAAACCCTTGGGATGTGTACAGAGTTTGAAAGAACTGTTGTACTTCAATATGATCATCCTCCCGTGTTTGAAAAACTGACCCATTTGCACGCTCAAGCCTTTCAATCTTATTTATTCTCCTTCGTTGTGCTGCTTGTGCATGAACAAATTTTGTATTTCGATCGCCCTCGCGTAGGTACGACACCCTAGACAATTGCCGCATCCATATTTCCTCCTGATGAATTGCTTCTCTAAGCTTTTTGACTGTAGCCTTTTCTTCATCAGTGGGACCTCTCCCCGCCGCTCGGCTCCTCAGACGGTTCAACTTCTCCCGGAGCTTCCTGACTGTAGCCGTCAAACTGCCAAACTCCCGTGCGCCCCATGCAGATAATGAGCTCTGCATGTTATTGAGCGCACCAAGTACTCCTGCCAGCCCTTGTTGACCCGCCCCTTGTTGACCCGCCCCTTCTGCGACACATCCTCGTAGCGAAATTGTTTCGCTCCTTGTCTTCCCCCCGCGACAACATGTTCCCGCAGCTCTACCAGCACAAAGCAGTGTCAGACTCCGTAGTACTAATGTGTCGAACTCTGGTATGGCCAAAACGGTTGATGAGCTCCGGATTGCCAAATGCTCTATCCAGCCGAGCTTTAACATTGTCATCACCTGCTTGGCCATTATCCCATGTATACTCCATTCGAGTCCACACTAGGTCCTGGAACAAGCACTCATCAATTATGTCTCGCAACGCCCTCATCTGCCACTCCGGACGGGCATCTCATGAAAAGTGCTCCGATGCAAATAAGGTTTCATTAAAGTCACCAATACATAACCATGCTGGGTGCTGGATGGAGAATAAGGTTCGAAGAAATCTCCAGCTATGGTGTCTATCTGATGCTCGTGGGGCTCCATAGAATCCCGTGAGTCTCCATTTTTCAGAGATGTGATCACTTTTCTACACCATTACATCTATATGGCCAGAACTATAGTTTTGAAGTTCAACCAGCACTTCGGCTGACCAAAACAAACCAATACCACCACTTAGACCATCACTGTCTACTGCGAAATAGCCTACAAAACCAAGTTGATTCTTTAGGTTTTCCACTCTTTTAGCTGCAATCTTTGTCTCCATTACAAATAGAAGACATGGCCCTTCTTGCTTCACTACACTGCGAAGCTCACGAACTGCCGCTGGGTTCCCAAGCCCACGGCAGTTACAACTAAGGCAATTCATGGTGACTGGCAAGGCCGCACCGCAGCCTCTGCCGATGTCCCGGAGTTAACCGGAGTAGGTTTCTTTTTCTTTGGCGACCTCTCGCCATCCTCACCTTTCTCAGAGGAGTCGGTCGGGTCCTCATCAGTCCCCTGTTTGCCTCCCCCTTGGTTGTGTGGCTCGTTCATCAGCAAGGGCATAACCCTCCTGTACTCCTTTTTGTTCCTCGGCGGCCCCCCTTTTCTTTTGTTTTGATTCATATTCTTTGCTGGGGAAGTAACCTCGGTTCCTTTCTCAACTGCAGTACCTGAACCCTTTGTACCAGCTGTATCTCTCTGGTTGCTTGATTGCTCTTTTAGCACGTACTCACTAGCATCAGGTTTTTTGCGATCATCTGATGCCCGCAACCCTTTCCCAAAGGGAAGATCTCCATTAGCATCCCTCGTTCCATGGGTCGGACAGTGCAAATCAGAGTGGCCCAAGCGTTCACATGAAAAGCAGAAGTGTGGAACATTTTCATAGAGAATATCATAAAGATCCGTGCTCTTCCTCCGCGCCGACTCAATCAGAATCCACCACCTCAGAGGTTTTTCCACATCAACTGAAATCTGACTCTCAGATAGCCATTAGCATGATCAAACTACACACGAGTTGCCTCCTTGTCAATCTGCTTTGCAATGGCACCACACCATTTGTCATTACGCAGGTTGAAAGGAAGATTTACTACCCTCGCCCACATATGGATCTTGTCAAAACTCACTTCAGATGGGCGCATGCATTCATCAAACTCCGCCAAGACGACAACATTCTTACTAACATGCTATGGCGCCCCTTCCCAGACGGATCCCTATCTCTTTGGCTAGCAAATTCAGCCACGAACATATTCTCTCCAACCGATCTAAAGACCAAACCTTTAGGGTTTCCCCAAGCTGGATGGAGAGCGCTGATAATTGTTTGGATGTGAAGAACCCTCCTATGTAGCACTTTTCCAGCCAACATCCACCTCTCTTGAATCCCTTCATCTCTATCATCCAGAACAGGCGGCGTAGCCTCCTCCTCGGTGATGTCCAATTTGCCTAGGGCCTCCGCTAACCTCGCCCTTGCCGCACGGGGAGACAAGGGCTCCTTCCCGCTGCTATGGCCCGATGATGTTGCCATCCTCTAGCCACAGATCCTGTGCGCCGTGCCGGAGATCAGCACGCGCCACCAAGATCCACCCACAAACCCTAATCGCCTCTAGAGGGTGCTCCGGGTATTACGGGGGAAAAGCTGGTCACTGTATTTGTGTTGAAAGCTCACTTTGAACAATGTACTTAAGAATACGGCCACTATATACGACTTAAGAATACAAAATTCAATTGGTTAAGAGGGATGCGTGCGCCCCACCCACCTGAAAATAAATTTTTTTTGGGGGGGGGGGGAAGCAAGAATGGTAAACACACGGACCTTTTACAGGGCCGTTACGGGACTTTCCCATAATACCCCCCCTATTTTTCACCAGGGTGGGGCCCCAGCCTCCTCCTTGATCCAATTAAAAAGCACCAGGTCAATCTCAGTCCCTAATCCTTAAGTAAACTTCTGTTGATGTAGCATTGGTGGGGGATGAAGAGGAAAGGGCCGTAAGGTAATCATCCGCAGCACGGGTGCACGTACGTAGCACACACGCATTGCAGCCTTCTACACGCCCAAGTCTGTCCACTACCTCGCCAATTGGCCATGCACCCCGAGCCCGTGGAGTCCTGCATCCCCAACGCGTCTGTCGGCC
Source organism: Triticum urartu (assembly GCF_003073215.2). Taxonomy (NCBI): domain Eukaryota; kingdom Viridiplantae; phylum Streptophyta; class Magnoliopsida; order Poales; family Poaceae; genus Triticum; species Triticum urartu. The sequence continues at coordinate 12,657 of NW_024114911.1, read as the reverse complement.
GAGCCCTCTCGCCATGTCTTCCACGTGGTCACCTCGACCATATGTCTCCTGGCCTTCAGCGTCTGGTTTCGCACGCAGCCTGCCGCCGCTCGGCGCGATCGTGCAGCTTCTCCTTTCTCACCATTCACAACATGCATGCATGTACACACACAAAGCAAGCACAAACACAACTCAATACGCACGCACAACAACAAGCAGCCGCCGCCTGGCATGGCTAGCGGGAATGGACGTACGGTGCTGGGGTGCACGTCGTGCTGCCAGTCATCCGAGACAGGGTCTCATGAGCGATCGCCGGCCGCGTCGCACTGGCAACACTGATCAATGCCGGCCGGCGGATGTACAGGAGCTGTGAGACGAGCTAGGCGGTGCAACACATACCAACTCTCTGTTTGCATGAGATGGCCACATGAACGACTGGGGCCCCCCCCCCCCCGGCCGCTCTCCTCACCGTGCGCGCGCACCATGGTGGCGCGGCTACCAGAGCATGCCCCAGCGGCCTCCGATATGTCATATGTGCATGTTGTGTGCTAGGCTGCTAGCTGTGCGCGCGCTTGCGTGTTGTGTGCGAGTGTGTGTGCATGCGTCTTGTGTGTTCTCATAACAAGGTCGCGCTCTAGTTTATTTATACGCAACGAAGCTGCTAGTTCAATTGGCTGGGTTGTCTGGGCGTCAACGACAAGCCCCTGGTTTGAATCCCTAATTCTGTTGCATAGTTTTTCATTTCTTATTCAACCCACTGATAGCAGGGACCCATGCGAGGTAGAGTGAGAACATTGGCTGACTAGGCTACATTATTTTCCATGTAGGCAATTTGACCGGTTAAAGTGGCAAAAATACGAAGCTATACAGTGAGCACATAATCACCTCCAGTTGTATATAATGGCCGCATTAACTATATGCTTAAGCAAAATGACCAAAGTGAGCTTTAAAACAAATACAGTAATCTATTGACTTTACTTTCCACTCTCTCAAGGCAACTTGGAAAAGCCTTCCTCCCTTCAATCTCTGGCTGCGAGCACGTGCCCCCCCCCCCCCCCCCCCTGCCGCTCCGGCTGCTGGTGGTGGGGAGAAGAATCCTAATGTCTCGTCTCCGGCTAGTAGATAGGTAAGGTTTAAGTCCTCTAAAGGGCGTGGTTTGGACGGATGGCGGCGCCCCTTCTTTGAGTCAGTCTTCCGGGATTCGATCCTCCTTAAATACGTCTGTTGGGACGGATTAGACGGAGTTCCGGCGTAGATTCCTGCCAGCTCCTTGGAGGCGGCGAGGTTAGGGTTTCTCGCCGTGCGTATCCAACAACAGTATTTGGTATCAGGTTTTTCAGATCGATTCAAGGATTCAACGGCAATGACTGCAACTCTAGGGCACTGGTCCTTGGAGGCATGTGCACGAAGACTACACATGGCATTATTTTTTCTCTATGAAGAACCCCTTGTATTTTTGTTTTCTCGTGGTTGTAATCTTGCAAAATTCCCACATTTTCGGAACCCATGTGAAGTACTTGATGAAATGTATAGCATTCCACGAAATCGTGCACGCCGCCCCGCACCCCACACGGCACCTTGCTTCCCGAGGAAGTGGACACCACGGAGGAACCCAGACGCAAGACTGTGCCGACGCAGAGCACGTCGGTCAGCCTGGTGCACGGGGCCACAGAGTAGCTGCGCATAGATGCTCTGGTATATACGCGTCGATGCACAGGATGGCCTCGTCAGGCCTGGTGGTGCACATGGTGTCTTGCGCGTGGGCGTGGTGCTCATATCACGTTTTCTATGAACTGGAGGAGATGCCGGCGATGGCGTCCACTACGTCGACGCGCTGCGCATTCCATCAGACACATCACGTGCATTCCACAAAAGAGGGTTGTGGGAGAAAAAGACAAGGGTGTCCTTTGTTAAGTGCCACGTGTGGGCTTCTGCAGGATTTTATATCAAGCTGACCCCACACAAGTTTCTTTTTGAACATAAATAACTTTATTCCTCGTACTCCCTCCGTCCGGAAATACTTGTCCTCAGAATGAATAAAAGGGGATGTATCTAGACGTATTTTAGTTCTAGATACATATTTTTTAATCCATTTTGATGACAAGTATTTTCAGACGAAGGGAGTATAAGCCATGCCATTTACAATATGTGGAAGAATAAAGTCAAGGGGATTGGAAGAGTCCCAAAATTCAGATAAACCAAGACTAAAGCAGTGCTTTGCTAAACAATCAGCAACAATATTGGTTTCCCTTCTGCAATGAACGAACCTAACATTTGAAAAGTCCATCGCCAACAGATTAGTCTCGATGATGATTGGCACATCGGGACTCATGTAAGCATCAAGGTCTGAAACTGCCTTCAATGCATTTAAACTATCTTATTCAATGATTACATTGAAGCACCCAAAATTTGAAGCCAAAATAAGTCCATACCGAATATCCTTTATCTCTGTCGAAACCACTTATTCTATATGAACCAAAGGCCAGGTTGCCGCTGCGATCAAATTACCCCGGTAATCTCTCGCCACAGCTCCGCAAGCTCCTGCCAAGTTCTCCGCATGAAATGATGCATCTACATTAATTTTCACACAGCCCGTCGCAGGTTTCTTCCATATTTGATCAAATTTTCGAACTGGCTGATTTGGAGTATTTTCACGGCAGAAGTTCGTGACCACACACAAGTTAGTGGACCACTCGATTGCTATCTTGTCATTTGTATGAATCTTGTTTTTATATGTTATACTCGTCTGCCATGTGTGCTCGTTTTATAAAAATAAATCACCAAAGGTTAGTCGTGGTGGTCTCATTTTTTAATGTAATCCCTATGCAATAGTTAACCTTTTTTTCTTTTCCAAACCAACCTTGTTTAAAATCTACCAAGTTTATTACAAGAATTCATGTATTGAAATAAAGGACGTGAACCTATCGAAGCCTTCGCCCATAGTTATTGGTTTTTGCTCCCGTTGCAACGCATAGGCTCTTAGCTTCTCTAAACCCTCAAGAATCATCAGCTCTTCCTGCAGTTCGTTTTTCCTCTTTCTATTATGTCCAAATATATTGGAACCAACTAGTAAAATATTTTTCAATCTCTTCAACTTAATGTTAAAAGAAAAATCAATGAATCACAGTAACTCATAGGTTGTTGCCAATTTTTTCTTAGAACTGAGGGCATGCAATCCTCATTCTTAAACCATGCCACATCAAATCTAAAAGATCTCATAGTCTTAAACTTTAGTAGGGTCAAAAGCGCAATCCAACATAAGAGGATTATGGTCAGAAAGCTCCCTAACCAATTTAAACACATGTGCTAGAGGGGAGAGGCTTTCCCAAGCACTAGACATAATAATCCTATCCAATTTATCGAGAGTTAGGTTTTGATGTTTATTAGACCAAGTATAGTGACGTGCAAAAACCCGTTGGAGTCCTCAACAGGGTGGGAAACATAGCCAAAAGTAGTAGAGGGAACTACACACGGTTTTATTTACCTAGGTTCGGGCCCTCAAGGTAGAGGTAACACCTACTCCTGCTTTGAATTTGTTTAATGGTGGAACTCATGTGAGGGGATTACAAATCGTGGCTGATGACTACTATAGAGCATGGGCGTACGAAATATGTCAGAGTCAATTCCAACAAATTCCTCGATGGGGTAGCCCAGGAAGGCGAATAGGCTGGATGGTAACAGGAGGCAAGGTTTTACCCAAGCTTGGGCCCTCGTGACGGAGGTAATACCCTACTGCTGCTCATGTACATTGTGATAGGGGTGTGTACAAAGTACAAAGAAAGTACCAACGGGTTTTATATATGCTACGATGAGCCAACCCCCAACTTATATAACATACCGGAGATCCTAGGGTTACAGATCCTAGTTGGCTACGTTGGTGGAGGTAGAGTCCTCCACGACTTCTGTCTCTTCGGCTTGTACTACAAGTCTTCCTGGGTCATCGTATAGCACTCTATGGGCCGCTTAGGGTGGCCCAGGATGGAACCGGCCAGGGGTCTTCAGCCCAGCCCACCTGGTTGCGAACCGTTATGGTAACAGATCCCTGGGCCAAGACACCGCCAGTAGCCCTTGAACAGTTCTTCAATATTGGGCACACCTCAGCATCTCCTGGCTGTACATCATCTTCAGTCGCCGAGGTTGAAACTGGTTCTTCAGAGCTTTCTTTACAATGTCCGCTCGTTGTCACCTTCTAGTAGTCAGACTGTTGCTGAGGTGACGTAGTCCATCTCGATCTCGAGTTGTCGAGAGATGGCCGACATGTACCCGAGAAATGTTTCCCGCATAGTTAGTTCTCGCGGGCCAAATACCCTGCAATGTCTTCAAAGTTTAACTTGTTCGGTCATGACAAACAAGGCCGGTCTTATCCACTGGTCCCAGAGGACCACGTGTCATCACCCAAACACACAACTATTCAACCGCTATGTTTGCACCACGTGTCAGCATCACAAGGCTTTACTACCATACCTCCATGGGTCGTTCCTTCGACCGCCAGTTGATGAAGGACAACTAGACTGTCAATGTCGGCAAGGGCACTGCCGTGGCACAGGTCAAAAGTATGAACAACAGAATTAGATAACTTTGGAGAATGAGGCCGCCGAGATAATCTATTTTTCTCATCACAACTCCTAAAAATATTAACCCGCTCCCTGGCCCGTACAATAAAAGGATGCACAAGACTAGAACAAGAACAACCAACTCAGTAAGAAACCAAAATTATATTCCTCATGAGCAAGACCATACACCACCACAACACAAAGGGTACAATTACTGTTTATATGTTCCACATCTACTTGAATAAGGTTTTCCCCAACTTAACATACTTAACTATCAGGGTATCAAGTCTAGACCCACACAAGATACTTCCAGACTTTCTCATTGAAGGAATCCAGTCCCACCTAAATAACTTCATAGAATCTAACTTTCTGGGAAAAAACTCGATAATACTTCTTTCTCATAGTCTGTTTGATACCCACAAAATCCCAATCATATTTTTGAATAAGACCACACAAACAGGAGGCCATACCATTTCCCCCACCCTCTACAACTCCCAATAAAGGTTTTCATTTATATTTACTAGGATTTTTCCTTAACTTGCCAGTCCTACGAGGGGGAAAAGCATATGGTGATGTCATATACCGGGGTGACTCACCATCTAGAAGCCCGTCAACAGGCGTGCTGGTAGGCCCAAAACACCCACCACTCATCCAACAACAAGGGGGAGCTCGGAGAAAGGGGGCGACGCCCTTGGATCATCTTGATCCCCAAGCAGGTGGTGATGGCCACCTAGATCACATCTCCACTTGTAAAACCCCGCCAGCAGAACTGACAGTCATGAGGGATTAAATGTGGCCTAAAAAACGATGAGGGACCAAATGCATATTGTGTATTAACTTGAGGGACAAAAATGTTTATTTTATTTTATTTATGTGTACGACCATCAATATACTACTCCCTCCGTCTAGGTGTATAAGTCACCTTAATTACAAAAACAAAATAATCCCAAAACACTTAGGCGCGGTGCATTAACTCCCATCTTGTTTCTTGTTTCTTGACATAAATAAAGGAATCAACATATAAACAGAGTAGATGAGTTCCAACGGAACGATGGCGTGGTGAGGGTGTTGGTGAAGAACAATCTCCGCGGGGCTTCGCCAAGCACTATAGAAACTATGATGGAGGATAAACTAGAAGGGACGGGGTTGCCGGCACATGGCTTGGTGAATCTTGATGTGTCATGAGTGCTAGCCCTGCCCCTCTATTTATATGTTGAGCCTTGGGGTCGAAACTTGGAGTAAAAGCCTCCTCAAAGCCCGTTTACCCGAAAGGCAAGAGTCCTTCTCGGACTCCAGGGCTAGACGCCAGGGTTCCCAGCGTCTACCCCCCAGACACCAGGGTTCTTGGCATCTGGCCTCTGGTCTCCGCAAAACTCCCTTTTGCACTTTACAAAAGCCTCGTGGGCTTTCCCCTTTGGCCCAAATAAAGTGTTCTCGTACCCAAACATTTCGGGAAACATCCGGAACCCCTTCCGGTGAATTCCGGAACCCTTCTGAAGACCAAACACTATTATCACATATACTAATCTTTACCTCCGGACTAATCTAGAGCTCCTCGTCATGTGTGTGACCTCACCCGAAACACCGAACAACATTCGGTGTCAACATATACATAACTCATATAATACTATATCGTCAATGAACGTTAAGCGTGCGGACCCTAAGGGTTCGAGAACTATGTAGACATGACTGAGACACCTCTCCGGTCAATAACCAATAGCGAAACCTGGATGCCCATATCGGCTCCTACATATTCTACGAAGATCTTTATCGGTCAAACCTTATGACAACATACGTAATTCCCTTTGTTTGTCGGTATGTTACTTGCCCGATATTTGTTGGGGATATAACTACTAGTTATGAACCGCCCAGGAGGGGCTGGGTCATACTACTGGCGACTTATCGATGAAGATGGCGGGACATAGCAAGCCTATTGAGGGCCCAAGACCCAGAGGCGACTTGAGGCCCAAGAGGATGAACCGCCCTATGTATGACTTGTATTGTAAGGCAAGCTTAGTTAGTCACCGAGCCGGACATGTTGTGTATGAGCCGGCCGGGACTCTGTAAGCCTCTAGGCATCAAACTTTGTATATAAAGGGGGTGATCCGGCGGCGAGTTAAGGGCAATAAACAAGAGATCGAGAACTAGGTCAAGCCTATTCGCTCCCTGGTAATCGAGACCCAAGCAATACAATCCCAAAACTGGAGTAAGCCTTTACCTCCACCGTGAGGGGCCGAACCAGTATAAACTCTCTATGTCCTTTGTCCCGATTAACCCCTTTAAGCTAACCTAGTTGCGATGGCTTGATGACTAAGACCTTACGCTAGGACATCTGCCGTGTTAAGTCCACGACAAGATTCGTGTTGGGGAACATTGCATGAAAACAAAAAAATCCTACGCCCATGCAAGATCTATCAAGGAGATGCATAGCAACGAGAGGGGAGAGTGTGTCTGCGTACCCTCGTAGACCATAAGCAGAAGCGTTTCACAACGCGACTGATGTAGTCGAACTTTCTTCGTGCTCCAACCGATCTAGTACCAAACGCACGTCACCTCCGTGTTTTGCACACGTTCAGCTCGGTGACGTCCTTCGCCTTCTTGATCCAGCAAGACGACGAGGTATTGGATGAGTTCCGGCAGCACGATGGTGTGGTGACGGTGATGGTGAAGTGATCTCCGCAAGGCTTCGCCTAAGCACTACGAAAATATGACAGGGGGTGTAAACGGTGGAGGGGGGCGCCACACACGGCTAGGCAATTGTTTTTTGTGTGCTAGGCACCCCCTCCCACATATATATAGGTGGGGGGGAGGAGCAGCCAAAGGAGGCACCAAGTAGGAGGAATCCTATTCCTCCTACTTGGAGTCCCTCCCAAGCCGCGCCCCCTTGCCATATATAAATGAGGGGAAGGAAAGAGGGGGGAGAGGCAAGGAAGGGGGAGTCCTACTCCACACTTTCCTTTCCCTCCCCTCTTTCCTTCTCATCATAGGGCCGACCTCTATAGGAGTGCATCAGCCATAAGGCCCATATCTTTGCCGGGGGTGCCCAAAACTCCTTTCTGGTGACCCGATATGTACCCGGTACCCTCCGAAAGTATGAATACCATTGTCCTATATATCAATATTTACCTCTCAACCATTCCAAGACTCCTCATGATGTTCGTGATCTCATCCGGGACTCCAAACAACATTCGGTCACCAAATCATATAACTCATATAACACTATATCGTCAACGAACGTTAAGCGTGCGGACCCTACGGGTTTGAGAACTATGTAGACATGTCCGAGACACCTCTTCGGTCAATAACCAATAGCAAAACCTGGATTCCCATGTTGGTTCCTACATATTCTAGGAAGATCTTTATCGGTCGAACCGTTATGACAACATACGTAATTCCTTTTGTCCATCGGTATGTTACTTGCCCGAGATTCGATCGCCGGTGTCTTCATACCTAGTTCAATCTCATTACCGGCAAGTCTCTTTACTCGTTCCATAATACATCACTTCATGACTAACTCCTTAGTTGTTTGATTGCAAGCTTATGATGTGTATTACTGAGAGGGCCTAGAGATACCTCTCCGATACTCGGAGTGATCCTAATCTCGATCGATGCCAACTCAACAAACACATTTGGAGATACATGTAGAGCTTCTTTATGATCACACAGTTATGTTCTGACATTTGATAAAAACAAGGTATTCCTCCGGTATCCGGTAGTTGCATAATCTCATAGTCGAAGGAATATGTATTTGACATGAAGAAAGCAATAGCAATACAACCGAACGATCATAATGTTAAGCTAACGGATGGGTCTTGTCCATCACATCATTCTCCTAATGGTGTGACCCCATTATCAAATAACAATACATGTCCATGGTTAGGAAACGTTAACCATCTTTGATCAACGAGCTAGTCTAGTAGAGGCATACTAGGGACACAGTATTTGTTTATGTATTCACACATGTATTTAAGTTTCTGATCAATACAATTCTAGCATGAATAATAAACCTTTATCATGAATAGGGAAATATAAAATAACAACTTTATTATTGCCTCTAGGGCATATTTTCTTCAGTCTCCCACTTGCACTAGAGTCAATAATCTACTTCACATTGCCATGTGATTAACACCAATAGTTCACATCACCATGTGACCAACACCCAAAGGGTTTACTAGAGTCAATAATCTAGTTCACATCTCTATGTGATTAACACCCAAAGAGTACTAAGGTGTGATCATGTTTTGCTTGTGAGAGAAGTTTAGTCAACGAGTTTGCCATATTCAGATCCGTATGTATTTTGCAAATTTTTTCAAATTTTCTATGTCTACAATGCTTTGCATGGAGCTACTCTAGCTAATTGCTCCCACTTTCAAAATATATCCAGATTGAGACTCAGAGTCATCCGGATTGGTGTCAAAGCTTGCATCGACATAACCCTTTACGACGAACTCTATCACCTCCATAACCGAGAAACATTTACTTAGTCCTCTTAGGTAACTAAGGATAATTTTGACCACTTCCCAGTGATCTACTCATGGATCACTATTGTACCCCCTTTGCCAAACTCATGGCAAGGTACACAATAGGTCTGGTATACAGCATGGCATGCTTTATAGAACCTATGGCTGAGGCATAGGGAATGACTTTCATTCTCTCTCTATCTTCCGCCGTGGTCGGGCTTTGAGTCTTACTCAACTTCACGCCTTACAACATAGGCAAGAACCCTTTCTTTGACTGATCCATTTTTAACTTCTTCAAAATATTGTCAAGGTATGTGCTTTGTGAAAGTCCTATTAAGTGTCTCGATCTATCCCTATAGATCTTGATGCCCAATATATAAGTAGCTACACCGAGGTCTTTCATTGAAAAATTCTTATTCAAGTATCCTTTTATGCTATCCAGAAATTCTATATCATTTCCAATCAATAATATGTCATCCACATATAATATCAGAAATGCTACAGAGCTCCCACTCACTTTCTTGTAAATACAGGCTTCACCATAAGTCTGTATAAAACCATGTGCTTTAATCATCTCATCAAAGCGTATATTCCAACTCCAAGATTCTTGCACCAGTTGATAGATGGATTGCTAGAGCTTGCACACTTTGTCAGCACCTTTAGGATCGACAGAACCTTTTGGCCGCATCATATACAACTCTTCTTTAAGAAATCCATTAAGGAATGCAGTTTTGACGTCCATTTGCTAGATTTCATAATCATAAAATGAGGCAATTGCTAACATGATTCGGACAGACTTAAGCATTGTTACAGGTGAGAAAGTCTCACTGTAGTCAACTCCTTGAACTTGTCAAAAAAGTTTTGCGACAAGTCGAGCTTTGTAGATAGTGACATTACTATCAGCATCAGTCTTCTTCTTGAAGATCCATTTATTCTCAATGGCTTGCCGATCATCGGGCAAGTCCACCAAAGTCCACACTTTGTTCTCATACATGGATCCTATCTCAAATTTCATGGCCTCAAGCCATCTGTCAGAATCTGGGCTCATCATAGCTTCTTCATAGTTCATAGGTTCGCCGTGGTCTAATAACATGACTTCCAAGATAGGATTATTGTACCACTATGGTGCGGAATATGTTCTGGTCGACCTACGAAGTTTTGTAGTAACTTAATCTGAAGTTTCATGGTCATCATCATTAGCTTTCTCTCTAGTTGGTGTAGGCATCACGGGAATGGTTTTCTCTGATGTGCTACTTTCCAATTCAAGTGAAGGTACAATTACCTCATTAAGTTCTACTTTCCTCCCACTCAATTCTTTCGAAAGAAACTCTTTCTCTAGAAAGGATCCAAACTTAGCAACAAAAATCTTGCCTTCAAATTGTGGCAGAAGGTGTACCCAATAGTTTACTTTGAGTATCCTATAAAGACACACTTTTTTGATTTAGGTTCGAGCTTATCAGGCTGATGCCTTTTGATATAAGCATCGCATCCCCAAACTTTAAGAAACGACAACTTAGGTTTCTTGCCAAACCATAGTTCATACGGTGTCCTCTCAATGGATTTAGATGGTGCCTTATTTAACGTGAATGCAGCTGTCTCTAATGCATAACCCCAAAATGATAGTGGTAAATCGGTAAGAGACATCATAGAACACACCATATCTAATAAAGTACAGTTATGATGTTCGGACACACTATTTCACTGTGGTGTTCCAGGTGGCGTGAGTTGTGAAATAATTCCACATTGTTTTAAATGAAGGCCAAACTTGTAACTCAAATATTCACCTCCGCGACCAGATCGTAGAAACTTTATTTTCTTGTTACGATGATTTTCCATTTCACTCTGAAATTCTTTGAACTTTTCAAATGTTTCAGACTTGTGTTTCATTAAGTAGATATACCCATACCTACTCAAATCATCTATGAAGGTCAGAAAATAACGATACCAGCCGCGTGCTTAAACACTCATCGGACCACATACATCGGTATGTATTATTTCCAATAAGTCATTAGCTCGCTCCTTTGTTCCGGAGAACGGAGTTTTAGTCATCTTGCCCATGAGGCATGGTTCGCAAGTATCAAATGATTCATAATCAAGTGATTCCAAAAGTCCATCTGCATGGAGTTTTTCATGTGCTTTACACCAATATGACCTAAATGGCAGTGCCACAAATATGTTGCACTATTATAATCAACTTTGCATCTTTTGGCATCAATATTATGAATATGTGTATCACTACAATCGAGATTCAACAAAAAAACCATTCCTCAAGGGTACATGACCATAAAAGATATTATTCATATAAATAGATGAACCATTATTCTCTAACTTAAATGAATAACTGTATCGCAATAAACAAGATCCAAATATAACGTTCATGCTCAACGCGGGCACCAAATAACAATTATTCAGGTCTAAAACTAATCCCGAAGGTAGATGTAGAGGTAGCGTGCCGACGGCGATCACATCGACTTGGAACCATTTCCGACGCGCATCGTCACCTCATCCTTAGCCAATCTTCGTTTATTCCGCAACTCCTATTTCGAGTTACAAATATGAGCAACCGAACCAGTATCAAATACCCAGGTGCTGCTACGATCATTAGTAAGGAACACATCAATAACATGTATATCGAATATACCTTTGTTCACTTTGCCATCCTTCTTATCCGCCAAATATTGGGGCAGTTCCACTTCTAGTGACCATTCCCTTTACAGTAGAAGCACTTAGTTTCAGGCTTAGGTCCAACTTTGGTATTCTTCACAGGAGTGGCAACTTGCTTGCCATTCTTCTTAAAGTTACATTTCTTTCCCTTTGCCCTTTTTCTTGAAACTAGTGGTCTTGTTAACCATCAACACTTGATGCTCTTTCTTGATTTATACCTTCGCCGATTTCAGCATCGCGAAGAGCTTGGGAATTGTTTTCATCATCCCTTGCACATTATAGTTCATGACAAAGTTCTAGTAGTTTGGTGATAGTGACTAGAGAACTCTTGTCAATCACTATACTATCTGGAAGATTAACTCCCACCTTATTCAAGCAATTGTAGTACCCACACATTCTGAGCACATGCTCACTAGCTGAGCTATTCTCCTCCATCTTGTAGCCAAAGTACTTGTCAGAGGTCTCATACCTCCTGACATGGGCATGAGTCTAAAATACCAATGTCAGCTCTTGGAATATCTGATACATCTCCAACGTATCTATAATTTTTTTATTGTTCCATGCTATTATATTATCTATTTTGGATGTTTAATGGGCTTTAATATGCTCTTTTATATTATTTTTGGGACTAACCTATTAGCTGGAGGCCCAGTGCTAGTTTATGTTTTTTTTGCCTATTTTAGAGTTTCGCAGAAAAGGAATACCAAACGGAGTCCAAACGGAATGAAACCTTCACGATGATCTTTCTTGGAATGAAAGCAATCCAGAAAACTTGGAGTGGAAGTCTGGAACTCCGCGAGGCGGCCACGAGGCAGGAGGGCGTGCCCAGGGGGTAGGCGCGCCCCCACCCTCGTGGGCCCCTCGTAGCTCCACCGACGTACTTCTTTCGCCTATATACTCTTATACCCTAGATCGATCAGAGAGAGCCACGAAACCACTTTTCCACAGCCGCAACCTTCTGTACCAGTGAGATCCCATCTTGGGGCCTTTTCCGGCGATCT